>NC_046982.1:22163269-22183269 GCF_009769545.1 Cyclopterus lumpus | reverse complement strand
AGTTAACTAAACTACTTGGTTGTGTCTAGTTAACTAAACTACTTGGTTATGTTTAGTTAACACAACTACTTGGTTGTGTCTAGTTAACTAAACTACTTGGTTATGTCTAGTTAACTAAACTACTTGGTTATGTTTAGTTAACACAACTACTTGGTTATGTCTAGTTATCTAAACTACTTGGTTATGTTTAGTTAACACAACTACTTGGTTATGTCTAGTTAACTAAACTACTTGGTTATGTCTAGTTATCTAAACTACTTGGTTATGTTTAGTTAACACAACTACTTGGTTATGTCTAGTTAACTAAACTACTTGGTTATGTTTAGTTAACACAACTACTTGGTTATGTGTAGTTATCTAAACTACTTGGTTATGTGTAGTTAACTAAACTACTTGGTTATGTTTAGTTAACACAACTACTTGGTTATGTGTAGTTAACTAAACTACTTGGTTATGTTTAGTTAACACAACTACTTGGTTATGTCTAGTTATCTAAACTACTTAGTTATGTTTAGTTAACTAAACTACTTGGTTATGTCTAGTTAACACAACTACTTGGTTATGTTTAGTTAACTAAACTACTTGGTTATGTCTAGTTATCTAAACTACTTAGTTATGTTTAGTTAACTAAACTACTTGGTTATGTCTAGTTATCTAAACTACTTAGTTATGTTTAGTTAACTAAACTACTTGGTTATGTCTAGTTAACACAACTACTTGGTTATCTTTAGTTAATACAACTACTTGGTTATCTTTAGTTAACACAACTACTTGGTTATGTTTAGTTAACTAAACTACTTGGTTATTTTTAGTTAATACAACTACTTGGTTATCTTTAGTTAACTAAACTACTTGGTTATCTTTAGTTATCTAAACTACTTGGTTATGTTTAGTTAATACAACTACTTGGTTATCTTTAGTTAACACAACTACTTGGTTATGTTTAGTTAATACAACTACTTGGTTATCTTTAGTTAATACAACTACTTGGTTATGTTTAGTTAACTAAACTACTTGGTTATGTTTAGTTAACACAACTACTTGGTTATGTGTAGTTAACTAAACTACTTGGTTATGTCTAGTTAACACAACTACTTGGTTATGTGTAGTTAACTAAACTACTTGGTTATGTTTAGTTAACACAACTACTTGGTTATGTGTAGTTAACTAAACTACTTGGTTATGTCTAGTTAACACAACTACTTGGTTATCTTTAGTTAATACAACTACTTGGTTATCTTTAGTTAACCCAACTACTTGGTTATGCTTAGTTAACTAAACATAACCAAGTAGTTTAGTTAACACAACTACTTGGTTATGCTTAGTTAACTAAACATAACCAAGTAGTTTAGTTAACACAACTACTTGGTTATGTTTAGTTAACTAAACTACTTGGTTATGTTTAGTTAACACAACTACTTGGTTATGTTTAGTTAACTAAACTACTTGGTTATGTCTAGTTATCTAAACTACTTGGTTATGTTTAGTTAACACAACTACTTGGTTATGTTTAGTTAACACAACTACTTGGTTATGTTTAGTTAACTAAACTACTTGGTTATGTCTAGTTATCTAAACTACTTAGTTATGCTTAGTTAACTAAACATAACCAAGTAGTTTAGTTAACACAACTACTTGGTTATCTTTAGTTAACACAACTACTTGGTTATGTCTAGTTAACACAACTACTTGGTTATCTTTTTGTGTATTTCCTCAGAGCTCCATACAGTACATTGATACTGGAAGGTTGCCAGTTCAACCACAGACGGCTGTTGTCAGCCAGTGGAGCTCTTGCTCAAGGGCACTGGGAAGTGGGCAAGAAAAAGCTTGTTAATTCGGACAGTTAGGGGATTTGAACCAAAGCCCTCGGCCAACACCAGCACACACATTAATGGTTTCAAATACTGTTAAATATACTTTGCTTCCATTTTACAACCTTTATGTCAAAAAGCCCCAAAACACAAGCGACGGGTCGAGACGCGTCAACGTCTTTCAACCCCAAGCAGCTCCTGAGGAGGGTTCGCATCCCGTTGAGAGGCTGCTGCCACGAAAACAAGCTTAAAATGTATTTCTGCTCTGAAATGTTCCCCGTTCTGTGCCCTCTAAATATTAAAGTATTAAACGTAGGTTCACGACTGTCTAAACATGCATTCACTTGAATGTTTAAAGCAAATTTGACCTTTCTTGAGAGTGTGCAGTCGCTGTTTATGCCCCAGGAACAGCCAACGTAGGCGTGAATGTCTTTCTGTTCAGTCCTAACCGCTTTACACAGCGAAGAAGTGAATAAGCTCAAACTAAAATGTGTGTTCCAGTCTTCTTCCTCGAGTAATAATCTGTCAGCTTGCCGCCGAGTCGAGGCCAGAGAGAAGTGTGATGGATGAAGAGTCCGATTTAGAGCAAACAGAAGCTGCCGAGTCATCCAACACGACACCTGATCCACACTCATTTACCAGCTGGGAACTTCACACTTGTGTTTTTTGTTTTGTTACTTCCCCAAAACGTCCGCTGTCCTTCAGGGCGAGACACTCTTTAAAAAAAAAAAATCTGGTGTATCCAGTATCGACCTGTTTCCTGTCAACCAGGAAAGATGCAGAGTCAGCAGGAGTTAGTGCTTCTCTGGTGTCGGGTGTTCATCTCCCACTCGGCGGTCTGCCAGAGCTTTATTGTGAAGGGGGTCTCGTCAGAAGGGTCGGAACCAAAGACGTCTATAGCATCCGCACCACGACCTCCTCACATGCGCCTTTAAAGCCACAGTGTGCAGGAGGTGGTGCCACCTAGAGGCGAGGTTGCAGATTGCAACCGACTGAACAGCCGTCCTCTCGCTCCTCCCTTTCACGTCACGTGAAGGCGGCGGTCATTAAAAATGACAACTTCCGTCTTCACGGGAAACTGTTCGGTTTCAGCTGTTATTTATTATATGAGAATAATCAATAAATCTTCTGGTCTCACACGGGGAACGAACGGCGGTCTCCTGGGTCAAAGGTCACCATTTTGTTCTCCCGATGGCCAGAATTCCTCTCGTTCAACATTACGGGGATGATAATATACAAAAGAGAGTTTTTGTGGTTTTAGCTACGACTGAACGAGACATCAACGTTCTGAGCAGGAACAGGAAACGTGAATATTATATTCTGTTTCTGATCCTTAAATGCTAAAAAGAAGAAGTTTGAATGGACCAAATTAAGCTTTTACATGTTTTTTACAGCTTTTATATATATATATACGAAAAAATAATATTACAATCGGGAAACTTTGCTTATTATGAGTTCACATGTCTGGAGATGACCACCAACAGACCACAGCGACCTTTGAAGCCTGATTAAACCTCATAAATCCAACAGGTGTAATCTTCCTGCTCCTCGGAGGCCTGAATGGCTCCACTTCAGGCTGTTGGAGTATATTTATGGCGCCTGATTGGACGGCTGGCGTGATTTACGCGGCGATGCATCAACTCAGACCTTTTTAAATTCCTTCTGAATATGAAGTCATGTGGAGGACTGACTGCAGGGGTCATCCGTGAGCACGGTTTCCCCCCGAAATTCACTCCCGGAATCAGATCGAAGTAGATGGATCTCCTCCGTCTGCACGTGTTTCCTCCCACGTCGATGCTGCTGCCGCTCAGTGACCGATGGCCAGCGTTCTCCGGCTATTCTGGTCTCTTCTGGAGAGTTCCTATAAAAAGACCCACTAATGACTAAAGTCATTTGACATACTGGGTGCCAGATCAGCGCATTAATCTTTCTAATTAAAGTTGTGAATCATTTACTCTGCAGATATTTCAGATGGTCCTGCCGGCTGAAGTGAAGCCCGACAGCTCGACGGCCCGGAGGTCCCAAACCACGGGACACCTGGTCCTCACCATGCCCCGGGTACGTACCGGCTTACAGGAGGCCTCTTCAGGGGCAGTTTGGTCACATTCACACCGGTTAACGGTTCCTCACTGCCACGTGGACAGAATAGTTGGTACCCTTCCCTTAAAAAAAGAAGACCGAGAAAAGAAAATATACCGAAAATGAACTAATGAAGATCAGACATTGCTTTTGAATTGTGGTACAACAGGATCATAAAAAAAAGAAAAAGAACGGATGAAAATGAATGTTCACAACCTTTTGAGGCAATCCCTGTACACTGTTTCTAACTCAGT
Organism: Cyclopterus lumpus; assembly: GCF_009769545.1. Classification (NCBI taxonomy): domain Eukaryota; kingdom Metazoa; phylum Chordata; class Actinopteri; order Perciformes; family Cyclopteridae; genus Cyclopterus; species Cyclopterus lumpus. The sequence goes on along the minus strand of NC_046982.1, from coordinate 22,179,125 downwards.
GAGACTTCTGCACCTACAGGAACCACAGCGGTCTCCTGGGGGTCCTGTGTTTACTTCATACTGCGTCACTGTTACATTTGATTAAGTTGGCTGCGTACACATTGGAGAGCATTTCTCATGCAGCCATCAGTTCAACCAAGCCTGCTTTGTGGCACCTAAATTCCTTTCCAACAGTCCTTTTACCCGTGAAGCTGCAGCCTACGAGTCATAAAGGAAATATATAATGAAACAAGAACCAAAACTTTAAAGATCTTATTAACGCCGTTAGATTTCCTCCCAACGGATGAACTTCAGGCGGTTTCTCTGTGACTGTTCTTGTTCCTTCCAACGCGGATCGGCCGGTTTGTTCTCTCGGAGGTTTAATGAAGGAACTATTTACGGCGTCTATAAAGAGACTCCGGTGCTGACGCCGCAGAGTCGGCCATTAATCCTCCGTGTGAACGCGAATGAAAGCGTGGAGGCTGATGTTTCCTCGTCTGATGTGTCTGTTCAGGCTGAAGGTGAAATCAAGGCGACGAAGGCCGCCCCGTGTCCGGCGTGTCGAACCAGCAGCTCGGCAGACAAAGAAAGGTAAAGATTATCTGTGCAGACCTGATGATGTGTGGACAGGAAGGACAATTAACATGTAGACTTCATCAGCCCTCGTGCCCAGCTGCTTAATCTCATTCCAGGCCTGTAATGATGTTAGTCAAGTCTCTTGTCTCGTACGGTTACTTTTAGCCTCCATTTTACCGCCTTTATACTATTAAAATACAATATTTCTGACAATGTAAGCAAGCGTGTGTAAAAAATTATATATATAACCATAAAAACTGACCAAAACACACAAAACAATGAACATGAAGACAGACGTCTTGACTTAGTCTCAACCCCTCAACGTCTTGGTCTTGTCCTGGTCTCTGTACTTTCTGGTCTTGGACTTGACTTTGTCTTGGTTTAGGTGGTCTTGGTCTTGACTTAGTCTCAACCCCTCAAAGTCTTGGTCTTGTCCTGGTCTCTGTTCTTTCTGGTCTTGGACTTGACTTTGTCTTGGTTTAGGTGGTCTTGGTCTTGACTTAATCTCAACCCCTCAAAGTCTTGGTCTTGTCCTGGTCTCAATACTTTCTGGTCTTGGACATGATGTGGTCTCGATTCTTTCTGGTCTTGGACATGACTTGGTCTTGGTTTAGGTGGTCTTGGTCTCCGCTCAGTCTCACCCTGCCAAGTTCTTGGTCTTAACTTAGTCTCCACCCCTTAAAGTTTTGGTCTTGTCTCTGTCTCGTCCTGGTCTTGATACTCTCTGGTCTCGGACAGGACTCGGTCTCTGTTTAGGTGGTCTTGACTGGCCATTAGTGTCATTATTATGATATTATATTATTCACACATTACATTGTAAAATCCACATTTACTTCATAATGAGAAGTTAAAGCAAAAGTGTGTTTTCCTCTCAGTAAGTTACGACAACTTAAGCTTTTGGCTTGTGTGTATTAAAACTAACTTTTGGTTTTTAATCTAAAAGAAAAGCTTCATTTTCAAGAAGAAAGTGTGAAGACAAAATCCAACCAGAACTAAAAAGGGCAGTCGGAGAGCGCAGAGCGCCGCCAAGGCGCCAATGATGGCGGACGTTCATCCGCCTCGGGGGTTCCGATCTGCTCCAAAGTTCATTGGGTTCTTCCGGATGATGTTTCTACCTTCCACCAAGATTCATGAACATCGGGCTGGTAGTTCTTCCTGTAATGCTTCCAACAAACAGACACACCAACCATACCGGAAACGGTAAGAACGAATCATTTGTTGGACCAACTGAGTCGTACTCATGTAAAACGCTCTAAAAGTGAAGTTATACTATCTGGTACACGTAGATACACACAGTAGGTTTGTGATGTTATTGAGGCATGAATACATCAGTCTAGTGTTGGTCTCGGGTCTTTTGTTTGGCCTTGAGTTGAATGCCTCCTGCTTATCAGGTCCCCGTGGTCCTAATTACAGATGCCTGTTGTATATTAAACGCTACATGAATAGCTGTGTATCATCGGCGTTGATGACGGCGCTCTCTTTCTGGCCACTGATAACCTTGACCACAGGAAGATACTCTCACACAGTATCTCACATACTCTGAGCTCCAGGCATTCAGGCTTCATATCTATCCTTGAATGTGACCCGTATCCCAGACTGGGATCTGGGTCCCAGTCTGGGCTAATGGAGGGTTAGTTCTGCTTCACTGCTACAGGCGCAGAAAAGAACAGACTTGTTTAAACAAAACACAAATATTTGAATTGTTATCTGGTGTTCTTTACATTCTTGTTCAGTCTCTCCATCCAATTCAGCCCAGACTGCCCAGTCGGGTCACGTGCCTCTAATCTGTGGAGCCACGAGATTGAGGCCTCGATGGCCCAAACCAGGGTCTTTGAGTATTTACTACAACCTGAACCAGGATGACTGCTGATGGCTTGCATGTCAGCTGATTGGATTGTGACAACATTTTACAGACATTCGTGGTTCTCAGAGGATGCACCTTATTAGCTTTGGTTATTCCCAGACTTTTCATATCATCATCAGATCAACTTTTCTTTTTTAAATGGTCCAATACTGTTTTATGATGTTTTATCTGTTTCTCTTTGCGGTTGCGTGTTAGCCTGCTGATGCTAGCATGAAGCTAAAGCCTTGGTCGTGTTTTTTGATTGTGAAATTAAGCAATGTTGTTTTTACATAATATATAAAATATACAAATAACCAGAACAGAAAAATAGTTGCATTGATACCAGATACATTTATCTTGATGCCGCCATTAAGTGCCTGATTGTTGAAGTAGAGTTCTGTTGTGTTGGCGCTCTCCTTCTCTCGTACGGTGAGTTATAATAATCGCGTGGCATTGGAAACGTTATCCATATATATCTGTATAGGATTAGTTGGTTATTGCCAAACCTTTTCCTTTTAAAAGCAGGATTTGATGACTCGGCACTAGAGAAGGTTTGCGGTCCCTCGTCCTCTTGAGGTGTCGCTGAGCCTGGAGCAGCTTCACCTCTCGGTGACATCACATTAGTCCACAGTGCTGTTTGACTGAGCTCTGTTATATCATCATCATCATCATCATCATCATCATCATCATCATCAGAGCAGGACCCGCTCCTCGTCCTTCAAACACAACGAAGGGCCTCAAATTATACAAACGGATGAAATTGCTAAGCGACCCGCCGGCTGCGGAGTTATTGCGTCATTTGGGCGTGATTAAGGGCGACCTTTGACCCTCAGGCTCAGCCACATATTCTTCACTCCTCCGCTGGATGGAAATGGATCCAAGGGCCGCGATTGGGTTTGAGAAGTATTTGCATGATGACACGAGGCATCCTGAAGGTTATCAAAGATTATTTAAAACGTCGCAGCTACAGCCTGAGATGATATCCCACGTGGTTTTTTAAAAGGTTTGATCTGCTGTTGTGTATTAATATACTCAGTTATTATAAATGAACTGAAAATACAAAAAAAAGCTTCAAATTCTCATATTTTAGACACTAGAACCAATATCTTGTTTGATAAAAGAATACATTAATGAATCAACTATCAAAATACAGTCAGTTAATTATCTGGCAATCAAGTTGTTGATTATTTGTTTCTTCTACTTATTAATACCACTGTGTTCCAAGACCTCGGCTATTAACTGATAGAAATTAAAACATAACAAAATAAATAAAATTTAACGATCCTTAGTTTCAGGTCATTAAAAACTCATGAAAACATAGTTTTGCATATTATATTCCATCTGCGCCCCCTAAATGTTTCACACTGTCCTTTTTAAAGTTTCATTTGTTTTCCTCTTTGAAGGATTTTAAATCCCAGAATCATAATTAATTACGCATTTTGCATGTTTAGATGTCCACAGAAAGACGACGAGGGCCTGAAACCTCTGCAGTAAAATCACAATAATGCACAAGTCCACTGGACCCAGAATGATCGTGTCCCTCAGGACTCATCTCGACATCTAAACCTCTAAACATCTAACCCTCTAAACCTCTATCCCTCTAACACTCTAAACCTCTAACCCTCTAAACCTCTATCCCTCTAACACTCTAAACCTCTAACCCTCTAAACCTCTATCCCTCTAAACCTCCATCCCTCTAAACCTCTATCCCTCTAAACCTCTAAACCTCTATCCCTCTAAACCTCCATCCCTCTAAACCTCTATCCCTCTAACCCTCTAAACCTCTATCCCTCTAAACCTCTATCCCTCTAACACTCTAAACCTCTATCCCTCTAAACCTCCATCCCTCTAAACCTCTATCCCTCTAACACTCTAAACCTCTATCCCTCTAAACCTCTATCCCTCTAACACTCTAAACCTCTATCCCTCTAAACCTCCATCCCTCTAAACCTCTATCCCTCTAACACTCTAAACCTCCATCCCTCTAAACCTCTATCCCTCTAACACTCTAAACCTCTATCCCTCTAAACCTCTATCCCTCTAACACTCTAAACCTCTATCCCTCTAAACCTCTATCCCTCTAACCCTCTAAACCTCTATCCCTCTAAACCTCTATCCCTCTAACCCTCTAAACCTCTATCCCTCTAAACCTCTATCCCTCTAACCCTCTAAACCTCTAACCCTCTAACCCTCTAAACCTCTATCCCTCTAACCCTCTAAACCTCTATCCCTCTAAACATCTATCCCTCTAACCCTCTATCCCTCTAAACCTCTATCCCTCTAACACTCTAAACCTCTATCCCTCTAACCCTCTAAACCTCTATCCCTCTAAACCTCTATCCCTCTAACCCTCTAAACCTCTATCCCTCTAAACCTCTATCCCTCTAACCCCCTAAACCTCTATCCCTCTAACCCTCTAAACATCTAACCCTCTAACCCTCTAAACCTCTATCCCTCTAACCCTCTAAACCTCTATCCCTCTAACCCTCTAAACCTCTAACCCTCTATCCCTCTAACCCTCTAAACCTCTAACCCTCTAAACCTCTATCCCTCTAACCCTCTAACCCTCTAAACCTCCATCCCTCTAAACCTCTAACACTCTAAACCTCTAACCCTCTAAACCTCTAAACCTCCATCCCCCTAAACCTCTATCCCTCTAACACTCTAAACCTCTAACCCTCTAAACCTCTAAACCTCCATCCCTCTAAACCTATATCCCTCTAACACTCTAAACCTCTAACCCTCTAAACCTCTAAACCTCCATCCCTCTAAACCTATATCCCTCTAACCCTCTAAACCTCTAACCCTCTAAACCTCTATCCCTCTAACCCTCTAAACCTCTATCCCTCTAACCCTCTAAACCTCTAACCCTCTAAACCTCTATCCCTCTAACCCTCTAAACCTCTAACCCTCTAAACCTCTAACCCTCTAAACCTCTATCCCTCTAAACCTCTATCCCTCTAACCCTCTAAACCTCTATCCCTCTAACCCTCTAAACCTCTAACCCTCTAAACCTCTAACCCTCTAAACCTCTAACCCTCTAAACCTCTATCCCTCTAACCCTCTAAACCTCTATCCCTCTAACCCTCTAAACCTCTAACCCTCTAAACCTCTATCCCTCTAACCCTCTAAACCTATATCCCTCTAACCCTCTAAACCTCTAACCCTCTAAACCTCTATCCCTCTAACCCTCTAAACCTCTAACCCTCTAAACCTCTAACCCTCTAAACCTCTATCCCTCTAAACCTCTATCCCTCTAACCCTCTAAACCTCTAACCCTCTATCCCTCTAAATCTCTATCCCTCTAACCCTCTAAACCTCTAACCCTCTAAACCTCTAAACCTCTATCCCTCTAACCCTCTAAACCTCTAACCCTCTAAACCTCTAACCCTCTAACCCTCTAAACCTCTATCCCTCTAAACCTCTAACCCTCTATCCCTCTAACCCTCTAAACCTCTAACCCTCTAAACCTCTAACCCTCTAAACCTCTAACCCTCTAAACCTCTAAACCTCTAACCCTCTAAACCTCTAACCCTCTATCCCTCTAAACCTCTAACCCTCTAAACCTCTAACCCTCTAACCCTCTAAACCTCTAACCCTCTAAACCTCTAACCCTCTAACCCTCTAAACCTCTAACCCTCTAAACCTCTAAACCTCTATCCCTCTGAAGCAGAATAAAATAAGAAATGTACAAACACACCAATGTCATATTTAGATCAGGACCTGGTCCCACGGTGTCCTTTTGGGTTTGAAGACGTTACCTTTGACATTTTTAGGCAAGTTTTGGTTCCAGGCTGACGTAAGCCAATATATTCTAATACTCCAGTTATGAGATATTAAGATCTCACCATCATCATCACGTTTCCATCAGCGGTTTAGTCTGCCTCTCATCAGGTGACTCCCTCCCACACTAATCCTGTGTGGATCGGCGGCTTCAGACACTGAACAGAACCTGCTGATGTTGTTACTTGACTACCCCTCAATCACTGCATGACCACCAGACAGTCTGCACACGTTCATGGAACCCGGAGAGCATCATTTTAACTTTGAGGTCTCAGGTTCAAGTAGATGGAGACGGACAGTTCTGCAGCTCGGATGGACGGTAGAACCGTGGACTGTTCCTGGTTCAGATGCTCAGAACCCACAACGTCATCATCTACATGTATTTATCTGAGCAGCCAGAACGGAAGCAAATGTTACAGCAGCCGCAGACACACGGTCTAAATCTGGCACAATTAGGAAGAACTACCTGAACAGAAATAACGCATATTTATTATGTGTTTTGGTGACTCGTTTCTTCTTTCCTTTGCCTCCATGGTAACCAGGACGTGACAAATGTCTTCCAACAGGAACCCAAAGAGAGTTTATGTCCGTCCGACATTAAACATACTGTATGTGACATGAGGTCATTTATCTCACTGCTCCGCAGGAGCCTGATATACGTACATATTAGGAGTTATGGGACACCACACCTCCACTGCAATGCATTAATGCATTTCATATTTACACGGCCGCCGAATATCACTCGTACATCAGCTCTCATATGGACCTCCCAGTCCCATTAAGGCGTGACGTCTCTGCACCAACTCAACCAAAACAAGGGATTTATTGAACTTTGACATTGAAGCCATTCTCATTTGGTCCATTCAGTGATTATCAGGTGTTGTATATGTCAAATGTTGTGTTTGTTGTGTATCAGGAACAATTAGCAGATTCAGTGTCTCCTGCTGGGAACTAAGGTTCAGTTTATTTTTTATAGCCCAATATATCACAAACTCCCCTCAGAGGGCTTTACAATCTGTACACATACGACATCCCTGACCTTTGACCTCACATCGGATCAGGAAAAACTCCCCAAAAATAGAAAAAAAACGTTCATTGGAAAAAAGGGAAGAACCCTTCAGGATAATAATTAGTAGCAGGCATGGACCACGATCCAGACCTCCACAACCCATGAAACAGAAGGAGGTAGAGAGGAGGGGGACGGGGGGGGGGGGCGGAGCCAGTGCAGAGCAGCTAATACAGGAGTCATGTGATCTCTTTTCTTAGTTTTTGTGAGTACACGAGCTGCAGCATTCTGGATCAACTGGAGGGACTTAAGAGACTTATTAGAGCAGCCTGATAATAAGGAGTTGCAGTAATCTAGTCTGGAAGTAACAAACGCGTGAACCAGCTTTTCTGCATCTTTTTGAGACAAGATGTGTCTGATTTTTGAAATGTTACTAGATTAATAAATGAAATCCTTGAGATTTGCTTCACGTGGAGTTAAAGGATCAAAGATCCAGGGCAATGCCATCTACACCAAGACCACTGAGATACTTGTTTCTGATTGGCTGGTAGGTAAACATGGAGGTATTAAAATATAATTTAAAAAGCTTAAATAACATAAATAGTAAACAGTGTGAATTAAAAAGTAAATAAATAATAATATAATAATAATAATGATACTCAGAGTCTCTATCTGGACGTGTGGTCACAGCGTCGCGTTCTCAACCCGTAACAGAAGAAGAAGAAGCTGTTGTTAACGTGTGTCTTTCCCCGACTTTGATCAGAAGACGCAGCGGCGTTCCCGAGAGGCTGGAGGTTGACCCCAGCAAGAGCACAGCCGTCGACCTCGCCAACATCGTGCGGCGCCAGAGCACCAAACAGGGTCCGCTGGGTACGACCAGGACGGCTCCGCCCACCGCCACGGTTCACAGGTTCTCTGACGGGTTCGTGGACGACCCTGATGTCCCCCCACTGCTATGAGACTCTAAGACTCTGACGCGTCTGTTCCCGAAACCTTTCAGGTTAAACTGTGCATAGGCGGCCTTTATTCTGACCTTTAATTGGGCCTCTTTTTGGGGTTTATTGGGGCTTTATTTGGGCCTTTATTGGGGCCTTTATTTGAGCCTTTATTGGGCGTTATTTGGGGCTTTATTTGAGCCTTTATTTGAGCCTTTATTGGGGCTTTATTTAAGCCTTTATTGGGGCCTTTATTTGGGGCTTTATTTGAGCCTTTATTTGAGCCTTTATTTGAGCCTTTATTGGGGCCTTTATTGGAGCTTTATTTTGGCCTTTATTGGGGCTTTATTTGGGGCTTTATTTGAGCCTTTATTTGGGCCTTTATTTGAGCCTTTATTGGGGCCTTTATTTGAGCCTTTATTGGGCGTTATTTGGGGCTTTATTTGAGCCTTTATTTGAGCCTTTATTGGGGCTTTATTTAAGCCTTTATTTGGGCCTTTATTTGGGGCTTTATTTGAGCCTTTATTGGGGCTTTATTTAAGCCTTTATTTGGGCCTTTATTTGGGGCTTTATTTGAGCCTTTATTGGGGCCTTTATTTGAGCCTTTATTTGGGGCTTTATTTGGGGCTTTATTTGGGCCTTTATTTGGGGCTTTATTTGAGGCTTTATTTGGGCCTTTATTTGAGCCTTTATTGGGGCCTTTATTTGAGCCTTTATTTGAGTCTTTATTGGGGCCTTTATTTGAGCCTTTATTTGAGGCTTTATTTGAGCCTTTATTTGGGCCTTTATTTGGGGCTTTATTTGGGCCTTTATTTGGGGCTTTATTTGAGCCTTTATTGGGGCCTTTATTTGAGCCTTTATTTGGGCCTTTATTTGGGGCTTTATTTGGGCCTTTATTTGGGCCTTTATTTGGGCCTTTATTTGGGGCTTTATTTGGGCCTTTATTTGGGCCTTTATTTGGGCCTTTATTTGGGGCTTTATTTGAGGCTTTATTTGGGCCTTTATTTGAGCCTTTATTGGGGCCTTTATTTGAGCCTTTATTTGAGTCTTTATTGGGGCCTTTATTTGAGCCTTTATTTGAGGCTTTATTTGGGCCTTTATTTGAGCCTTTATTGGGGCCTTTATTTGAGCCTTTATTGGGGCCACCATCACATCAACCGAGTTCAATACGGTTAAAACTACTGAGGGTAAAATTAGAGTTCTCGAGAGGCAGCCAGCAGTTTATTGACCCTTGAGATAACGTTCTGTTTAAACCTCACCAGCTCCATTCAAAGGAACTGTGTAAGCATCAATGTTCTGGCATCTTGTTTATTTGTAATCATTCCACATGTATAGTGAGTTATTGTTGTGTAACAATATCCTTAATAGTAAACAAACGTTTTGAATTCCAGACAATACATTTATTTAATTTATTTAGTGTTAAATTCAAAATGGACCGGAGACCATCTTCAGCGCCTTGCTGGAGGAGGGGTTTAACTTCCGAGCCCCTTAAAAGTTATTGTGGTGACAAAAGAATACCAGCTTCTGCATCTTTGATAGAAAACAATAAAAACATTGGAGAAAATGAAAGTTTCCCTTCTTTCCTCTCAAGCCTCCTCTCCTCTTCTGCTGCTCACCCTGGTGGTCGGTAGAGAGAATGCAGCTTTAACACATGAAGCATAGACTTCTATACAACCAGAGGAGTCGCCCCCTGGTGGTCAGGAGAGAGAATGCAGCTTTAACACATGAAGCGTAGACTTCTATACAACCAGAGGAGTCGCCCCCTGGTGGTCGGTAGAGAGAATGCAGCTTTAACACATGAAGCATAGACTTCTATACAACCAGAGGAGTCTCCCCCTGGTGGTCAGTAGAGAGAATGCAGCTTTAACACATGAAGCGTAGACTTCTATACAACCAGAGGAGTCGCCCCCTGGTGGTCAGGAGAGAGAATGCAGCTTTAACACATGAAGCATAGACTTCTATACAACCAGAGGAGTCGCCCCCTGGTGGTCAGGAGAGAGAATGCAGCTTTAACACATGAAGCGTAGACTTCTATACAACCAGAGGAGTCGCCCCCTGGTGGTCAGGAGAGAGAATGCAGCTTTAACACATGAAGCATAGACTTCTATACAACCAGAGGAGTCGCCCCCTGGTGGTCAGCAGAGAGAATGCAGCTTTAACACATGAAGCATAGACTTCTATACAACCAGAGGAGTCGCCCCCTGGTGGTCACTAGAGAGAATGCAGCTTTAAGACATGAAGCATAGACTTCTATACAACCAGAGGAGTCGCCCCCTGGTGGTCAGGAGAGAGAATGCAGCTTTAACACATGAAGCATAGACTTCTATACAACCGGAGGAGTCGCCCCCTGGTGGTCAGGAGAGAGAATGCAGCTTTAACACATGAAGCATAGACTTCTATACAACCAGAGGAGTCGCCCCCTGGTGGTCAGGAGAGAGAATGCAGCTTTAACACATGAAGCGTAGACTTCTATACAACCAGAGGAGTCGCCCCCTGGTGGTCAGGAGAGAGAATGCAGCTTTAACACATGAAGCATAGACTTCTATACAACCAGAGGAGTCGCCCCCTGGTGGTCAGGAGAGAGAATGCAGCTTTAACACATGAAGCATAGACTTCTATACAACCAGAGGAGTCGCCCCCTGGTGGTCACTAGAGAGAATGCAGCTTTAAGACATGAAGCATAGACTTCTATACAACCAGAGGAGTCGCCCTCTGGTGGTCAGGAGAGAGAATGCAGCTTTAACACATGAAGCATAGACTTCTATACAACCGGAGGAGTCGCCCCCTGGTGGTCAGGAGAGAGAATGCAGCTTTAACACATGAAGCATGGACTTCTATACAACCGGAGGAGTCGCCCCCTGGTGGTCAGGAGAGAGAATGCAGCTTTAACACATGAAGCATAGACTTCTATACAACCAGAGGAGTCGCCCCCTGGTGGTCAGGAGAGAGAATGCAGCTTTAACACACACTAGGTTTTTAGGTTGTAATAAAAACATGAATATTGGAGTTAATTGCATCCAACCAATCACTGTCTTACGTCTTAACATCAGCTGTCTGATGGAAGTTTTCATCGCTTGTGTTTAAAGACTAAAATATGACAGTTTTACACTTTAACAACTCTTTTCAGATATTCCTTCAGATCTGAGTTCTGTACGTTGACGGTTAAATCTGATCTGCGGTCTGTTGACAGCACAGACTGCTCTGCCTCATTAATTATTGAGGAATAATTCTGCCACGTCATGTGGTGGTGCACATAACCCACGTTGTGCATTTAACACCAGACATCAACACTGAAATATGCCGCCGACGCTCAACTGGTAGGAAAAGGCCTCATTAGTGGTATTTAACAATTCATTGGACTCTTATTTACTGTCTCTCTGGGACCATTAGGTCAAAGTGGTTTCATGGTTCAGTGGTTTCCCAGCATCACATGTCGGATGCTTCTGGTTGGTTGGAACCTTGTTCATTGTTTCAGAGAGTATTCAGATCCTTTACTAACAATAAAGTCCTGAACGACATCTGTGAGTAGAACACTTCTCAGCTTTGTGAAGACGCTTCTTCCAGCTGATCACCGAGGCTTTTCAACCAGTGTAAACAATTTATTCTCCTCAATATTTACCTCTGTGATAGAGTACAATATGTATCTCTGAGGTGGGGTCAAAGGTCACCGTGACCTCACGTCCGTCTCATTCTCGTGATATCTTGGACACCAAATGATACACAAACGTTGTTGTTCTCGTTGTTCTCGTTGTTTTGCTGTTCTCGTTGTTCTCGTTGTTCTCGTTGTTTTGCTGTTCTTGTTGTTCTTCCTGTTCTCGTTGTTTTGCTGTTCTTGTTGTTCTCGTTGTTCTCGTTGTTTTGCTGTTCTTGTTGTTCTCGTTGTTCTCGTTGTTCTCGTTGTTTTGCTGTTCTTGTTGTTCTTCCTGTTCTCGTTGTTTTGCTGTTCTTGTTGTTCTCGTTGTTCTCGTTGTTTTGCTGTTCTTGTTGTTCTCGTTGTTCTTGTTGTTCTTGTTGTTCTTCCTGTTCTCGTTGTTCTTGTTGTTCTTGTTGTTCTTCCTGTTCTCGTTGTTTTGCTGTTCTTGTTGTTCTCGTTGTTCTCGTTGTTTTGCTGTTCTTGTTGTTCTCGTTGTTCTCGTTGTTCTTGTTGTTCTTGTTGTTCTCGTTGTTTTGCTGTTCTTGTTGTTCCCGTTGTTCTCGTTGTTTTGCTGTTCTTGTTGTTCTCGTTGTTCTTGTTGTTCTTGTTGTTCTCGTTGTTTTGCTGTTCTTGTTGTTCTTGTTGTTCTTGTTGTTCTCGTTGTTTTGCTGTTCTTGTTGTTCTCGTTGTTCTTGTTGTTCTTGTTGTTCTTCCTGTTCTCGTTGTTTTGCTGTTCTCGTTGTTCTTCCTGTTCTCGTTGTTCTTCCTGTTCTCGTTGTTTTGCTGTTCTTGTTGTTTTGCTGTTCTTGTTGTTTTGCTGTTCTTGTTGTTCTTCCTGTTCTCGTTGTTTTGCTGTTCTCGTTGTTTTGCTGTTCTTGTTGTTCTTCCTGTTCTCGTTGTTTTGCTGTTCTTGTTGTTTTGCTGTTCTTGTTGTTTTGCTGTTCTTGTTGTTCTCGTTGTTTTGCTGTTCTTGTTGTTTTGCTGTTCTTGTTGTTCTTGTTGTTCTCGTTGTTTTGCTGTTCTTGTTGTTCTCGTTGTTCTTGTTGTTCTTGTTGTTCTTCCTGTTTTCGTTGTTTTGCTGTTCTTGTTGTTCTCGTTGTTTTGCTGTTCTTGTTGTTTTGCTGTTCTTGTTGTTCTTGTTGTTCTTCCTGTTCTTGTTGTTTTGCTGTTCTCGTTGTTCTCGTTGTTTTGCTGTTCTTGTTGTTCTCGTTGTTTTGTTGTTCTTGTTGTTCTTCCTGTTCTCGTTGTTCTTCCTGTTCTCGTTGTTCTTCCTATTCTCGTTGTTTTGCTGTTCTTGTTGTTCTTGTTGTTCTTCCTGTTCTTGTTGTTTTGCTGTTCTTGTTGTTCTTCCTGTTCTCGTTGTTTTGTTGTTCTCGTTGTTTTGCTGTTCTTGTTGTTTTGCTGTTCTTGTTGTTCTCGTTGTTTTGCTGTTCTCGTTGTTTTGCTGTTCTTGTTGTTTTGCTGTTCTTGTTGTTCTCGTTGTTCTCGTTGTTTTGCTGTTCTTGTTGTTCTCGTTGTTCTCGTTGTTCTTGTTGTTCTTGTTGTTCTTGTTGTTCTCGTTGTTTTGCTGTTCTTGTTGTTCTCGTTGTTCTTGTTGTTCTTGTTGTTCTTGTTGTTCTCGTTGTTTTGCTGTTCTTGTTGTTCTTGTTGTTCTTGTTGTTCTTGTTGTTTTGCTGTTCTTGTTGTTCTCGTTGTTCTTGTTGTTCTTGTTGTTCTTCCTGTTCTCGTTGTTTTGCTGTTCTCGTTGTTCTTCCTGTTCTCGTTGTTTTGCTGTTCTTGTTGTTTTGCTGTTCTTGTTGTTTTGCTGTTCTTGTTGTTCTTCCTGTTCTTGTTGTTTTGCTGTTCTCGTTGTTTTGCTGTTCTTGTTGTTCTTCCTGTTCTCGTTGTTTTGCTGTTCTTGTTGTTTTGCTGTTCTTGTTGTTCTTCCTGTTCTTGTTGTTTTGCTGTTCTTGTTGTTTTGCTGTTCTTGTTGTTCTCGTTGTTTTGCTGTTCTTGTTGTTTTGCTGTTCTTGTTGTTCTCGTTGTTTTGCTGTTCTTGTTGTTTTGCTGTTCTTGTTGTTCTTGTTGTTCTCGTTGTTTTGCTGTTCTTGTTGTTCTCGTTGTTCTTGTTGTTCTTGTTGTTCTTCCTGTTTTCGTTGTTTTGCTGTTCTTGTTGTTCTCGTTGTTTTGCTGTTCTTGTTGTTTTGCTGTTCTTGTTGTTCTTGTTGTTCTTCCTGTTCTTGTTGTTTTGCTGTTCTCGTTGTTCTCGTTGTTTTGCTGTTCTTGTTGTTCTCGTTGTTTTGTTGTTCTTGTTGTTCTTCCTGTTCTCGTTGTTCTTCCTGTTCTCGTTGTTCTTCCTATTCTCGTTGTTTTGCTGTTCTTGTTGTTCTTGTTGTTCTTCCTGTTCTTGTTGTTTTGCTGTTCTTGTTGTTCTTCCTGTTCTCGTTGTTTTGCTGTTCTTGTTGTTTTGCTGTTCTTGTTGTTCTCGTTGTTTTGCTGTTCTTGTTGTTTTGCTGTTCTTGTTGTTCTCGTTGTTTTGCTGTTCTTGTTGTTCTCGTTGTTTTGCTGTTCTTGTTGTTTTGCTGTTCTTGTTGTTCTCGTTGTTTTGCTGTTCTCGTTGTTTTGCTGTTCTCGTTGTTTTGCTGTTCTTGTTGTTTTGCTGTTCTTGTTGTTCTCGTTGTTTTGTTGTTCTCGTTGTTCTTCCTGTTCTCGTTGTTCTTCCTATTCTCGTTGTTTTGCTGTTCTTGTTGTTCTTGTTGTTCTTCCTGTTCTTGTTGTTTTGCTGTTCTCGTTGTTCTCGTTGTTTTGCTGTTCTTGTTGTTTTGCTGTTCTTGTTGTTCTCGTTGTTTTGTTGTTCTCGTTGTTCTTCCTGTTCTCGTTGTTCTTCCTATTCTCGTTGTTTTGTTGTTCTCGTTGTTCTTCCTATTCTCGTTGTTCTTGTTGTTCTTCCTGTTCTCGTTGTTTTGCTGTTCTCGTTGTTCTCGTTGTTTTGCTGTTCTTGTTGTTCTCGTTGTTTTGTTGTTCTTGTTGTTCTTCCTGTTCTCGTTGTTCTTCCTGTTCTCGTTGTTCTTCCTGTTCTTGTTGTTCTTCCTGTTCTCGTTGTTCTTCCTGTTCTCGTTGTTCTTCCTGTTCTCGTTGTTCTTCCTATTCTCGTTGTTCTTCCTATTCTCGTTGTTTTGCTGTTCTTGTTGTTCTTGTTGTTCTTCCTGTTCTTGTTGTTTTGCTGTTCTTGTTGTTCTCGTTGTTCTTCCTATTCTCGTTGTTTTGCTGTTCTTGTTGTTCTTGTTGTTCTTCCTGTTCTCGTTGTTTTGCTGTTCTCGTTGTTCTCGTTGTTCTCGCTTATTTTCGTTGTTAAAGTTGTTCTCGTTGTCTCGTTGAAGAATTTCTGAGATTAAACTGGGAAATGTACAAGAACAATACTTTTATGGTTTAACTTTGCAAAGTTGGATCATCTCACCACAGACGTTAAAGGATCGTAGATGATGTAAATCCACTCGGTACGTAGACGTGTCTTTTCAAAATAAACGTCCCGTGAGGTGTTAACCTTCATGGGAGGAACACGTGGACATTTGGGTCATGTCTCCACCACCACCATCCATCCATCCATCCATCCATCCATCCATCCATCCATCCATCCATCCATTTTCAATACCGCTTATCCTCATTAGGGTCGCTATCCCAGCTGACATCGGGCGAAGGCAGGGGACACCCTGGACAGGCCGCCAGTCCATCGAGGGCACATGTAGGGACATACAACCATTCACTCTCACATTCACACCTATGGGACATTTAGAGATCAATTAACCTGCAGCATGTCTTTGGACTGTGGGAGGAAGCCGGAGAGCCCGGAGAGAACCCACGCTGCCACGGGGAGAACATGCAAACTCCACACAGAAGGACCGCTCCGACCGGGAATCGAACCCGCGGCCCTCTTGCTGTGAGGCGACAGTGCTAGCCACTACACCACCTTGCAGCCCAAAGATCAATAATCAATAATCAAAGCTGCAGCGTTCTTCTGCAGCTTTTGGAATCTGATTTGGTGTCAATTTCCAAATGATTTCTGACTCCCCTGTGTGTGCGCTGTGGATGCCCCCCCCCCCCCCCCCCCCACGAGGTTACGC
>NC_046982.1:22155769-22158269 GCF_009769545.1 Cyclopterus lumpus | reverse complement strand
GGTAGAGTCAGTAGTAGTAGAGTCGGTAGTAGTAGAGTCGGTAGTGGTAGAGTCAGAAGTCGTAGAATCGGTAGTCGTAGAGTCAGTAGTAGTAGAGTCGGTAGTAGTAGAGTCGGTAGTGGTAGAGTCAGTAGTCGTAGAGTCAGTAGTAGTAAAGTCGGTAGTAGTAGAGTCGGTAGTAGTAGAGTCGGTAGTGGTAGAGTCAGTAGTCGTAGAGTCAGTAGTAGTAGAGTCGGTAGTAGTAGAGTCGGTAGTGGTAGAGTCAGTAGTCGTAGAGTCAGTAGTAGTAGAGTCGGTAGTAGTAGAGTCGGTAGTGGTAGAGTCAGTAGATGTAGAGTCAGTAGTAGTAGAGTCGGTAGTAGTAGAGTCGGTAGTGGTAGAGTCAGTAGTCGTAGAGTCAGTAGTCGTAGAATCGGTAGTCGTAGAGTCAGTAGTAGTAGAGTCAGTAGTAGAGTCAGTAGTCGTAGAGTCAGTAGTAGTAGTAGTCAGTAGTAGAGTCAGTAGTAGTAGAGTCAGTAGTCGTAGAGTCAGTAGTAGTAGAGTCAGTAGTGGTAGAGTCAGTAGTAGAGTCAGTAGTAGTAGAGTCAGTAGTAGTAGAGTCGGTAGTCGTAGAGTCAGTAGTAGAGTCAGTAGTAGTAGAGTCAGTAGTAGTAGAGTCAGTAGTAGAGTCAGTAGTCGTAGAGTCAGTAGTAGAGTTAGTAGTAGTAGAGTCGGTAGTCGTAGAGTCAGTAGTAGTAGAGTCAGTAGTAGTAGAGTCGGTAGTCGTAGAGTCAGTAGTAGAGTCAGTAGTAGTAGAGTCAGTAGTAGTAGAGTCAGTAGTAGAGTCGGTAGTCGTAGAGTCAGTAGTAGTAGAGTCAGTAGTGGTAGAGTCGGTAGTCGTAGAGTCAGTAGTAGAGTCAGTAGTAGTAGAGTCAGTAGTGGTAGAGTCGGTAGTCGTAGAGTCAGTAGTAGAGTCAGTAGTAGTAGAGTCAGTAGTAGTAGAGTCAGTAGTAGTAGAGTCAGTAGTAGAGTCAGTAGTAGTAGAGTCAGTAGTAGTAGAGTCGGTAGTGGTAGAGTCAGTAGTAGAGTCAGTAGTAGTAGAGTCAGTAGTAGTAGAGTCGGTAGTCGTAGAGTCAGTAGTAGAGTCAGTAGTAGTAGAGTCAGTAGTAGTAGAGTCAGTAGTGGTAGAGTCAGTAGTGGTAGAGTCAGTAGTAGTAGAGTCAGTAGTAGTAGAGTCGGTAGTCGTAGAGTCAGTAGTAGAGTCAGTAGTAGTAGAGTCAGTAGTAGTAGAGTCAGTAGTGGTAGAGTCAGTAGTAGAGTCAGTAGTAGTAGAGTCAGTAGTAGTAGAGTCGGTAGTCGTAGAGTCAGTAGTAGAGTCAGTAGTAGTAGAGTCAGTAGTAGTAGAGTCAGTAGTGGTAGAGTCAGTAGTGGTAGAGTCAGTAGTAGTAGAGTCAGTAGTAGTAGAGTCGGTAGTCGTAGAGTCAGTAGTAGAGTCAGTAGTAGTAGAGTCAGTAGTAGTAGAGTCAGTAGTGGTAGAGTCAGTAGTAGTAGAGTCAGTAGTCGTAGAGTCAGTAGTAGTAGAGTCAGTAGTGGTAGAGTCAGTAGTAGAGTTAGTAGTAGTAGAGTCGGTAGTCGTAGAGTCAGTAGTAGAGTCAGTAGTAGTAGAGTCAGTAGTAGTAGAGTCAGTAGTAGAGTCAGTAGTCGTAGAGTCAGTAGTAGAGTCAGTAGTAGTAGAGTCGGTAGTCGTAGAGTCAGTAGTAGTAGAGTCAGTAGTAGTAGAGTCGGTAGTCGTAGAGTCAGTAGTAGAGTCAGTAGTAGTAGAGTCAGTAGTAGTAGAGTCAGTAGTAGAGTCAGTAGTCGTAGAGTCAGTAGTAGAGTCAGTAGTAGTAGAGTCGGTAGTCGTAGAGTCAGTAGTAGTAGAGTCAGTAGTGGTAGAGTCAGTAGTAGAGTCAGTAGTAGTAGAGTCAGTAGTAGTAGAGTCGGTAGTCGTAGAGTCAGTATTAGAGTCAGTAGTAGTAGAGTCAGTAGTAGTAGAGTCAGTAGTAGTAGAGTCAGTAGTAGTAGAGTCGGTAGTCGTAGAGTCAGTAGTAGAGTCAGTAGTAGTAGAGTCAGTAGTAGTAGAGTCAGTAGTGGTAGAGTCAGTAGTAGTAGAGTCAGTAGTAGTAGAGTCGGTAGTCGTAGAGTCAGTAGTAGAGTCAGTAGTAGTAGAGTCAGTAGTAGTAGAGTCAGTAGTGGTAGAGTCAGTAGTAGTAGAGTCAGTAGTAGTAGAGTCAGTAGTAGTAGAGTCGGTAGTCGTAGAGTCAGTAGTAGAGTCAGTAGTATTAGAGTCAGTAGTAGAGTCAGTAGTGTTTGTAGTATCCTACATCATGGTAATATTATAATAATATATATAATATAATATTATTCTGTTCTTCGTTACTCTCCGTTCTATTTTCAAGCTGAACTTTAATAATTAACAACCTGTGAGGTTTTACGCATATCGAGAACTTTTTACACTTCTATACAATCTATACACAGATAC
>NC_046982.1:22135769-22145769 GCF_009769545.1 Cyclopterus lumpus | reverse complement strand
AGACCAGAGAGGTCGAGAGGTCGAGAGGTCACCTTCACGTCAGGTGCTCTCTGCAGCATGAGGGGTTTTCTGGGTCATGAGTTAGGATTAGGGTGTTAGGGTGTTTGGGTTAGGGGGTTACAGTTAGGGTTAGGGGGTTAGGGTTTGTGTTAGGGTGTTAGGGGGTTATATTTAGTGTTAGGGGGTTAGGGGGTTACAGTTAGGGTTAGGGGGTTAGGGTTTGTGTTAGGGTGTTAGGGGGTTATATTTAGTGTTAGGGGGTTAGGGGGTTACAGTTAGTGTTAGGGTTTTAGGGTTAGTGTTAGGGGGTTAGGGGGTTAGGGGGTTAGGGTCATGGGGCGTTCACACCAAACGCGTTGCGAATGTTTCTCGCGAGTAGCTCCCATGGAAAGTCAACGCACAGACGCGAATGGTTGCGAAATTCGCCGGGCACAGCGATAGACGTGAATGGCGCATTGCGAAGTTGAAATATTTCAATTTTGACGAGTTGCGAAAGCCAATCGGCGTTGAGAGGCTCCGCCCCCTGGCTGCTGCTGCTCTGGTAGCAGCCAATCAGCATTGAGAGGCTCCGCCCCCTGGCTGCTGCTGCTCTGGTAGCGCTGGAAGCGGAAGTTATCGAGACGGAGTCGGTGAAACTCCCCGAGCTGTGTGAGCCTAGAGGTCATGTTATGAACCCTAA
The DNA here is from genome assembly GCF_009769545.1 of Cyclopterus lumpus. NCBI lineage: Eukaryota > Metazoa > Chordata > Actinopteri > Perciformes > Cyclopteridae > Cyclopterus > Cyclopterus lumpus. Next base: position 22,145,090 of record NC_046982.1, on the reverse strand, counting down.
CACCAGGGCGTTAGATGTTCCCATGTTTATGGGATGTCCACAACAAGTATAAAGCAGAACTAGTGGTTATTTATTCCATGGTGGATGGTGGAAATGATAACTGTTTTTACGGAGACACAGAGATAAGCCACGCCCCCTTTTTGCAAATGGTTGCGAAAGACACAAATGAACTTGACTGGCGAATCAACTGACGCGAGTAAAGTTTGGTGTGAACGCAGCATTAGGGTTGCCACCTATCTTTGGGTTAGAAGGTTGGAACACAGATCTCAGATGCTAGTAGCTAGAAACACACACAGCTTGATCCTGGACCACCATGGATCCAGGTCTCGTGGGCTCAATATGCATATAAATATTATAGTATTAAACGCAGTAGAAGTAATAGAATCATTAGTGGCAACAGCAGCAGTAGCAGTTGTAGTACATTTCAGTAGTAGTAATACTACTGACAAACATATTCCTACCTTCACTAATAGGTTGATTTGAACACACACACACACACACACACACATACACACACACACACACACACACACACACACACACACACACACACACACACACACACACACACACACACACAGGGATCGATGGGTGCAGGTGGAGAAGTCGGACCCTGAGGAGGATGATCTTACCGGGAGGAGAAAGGGGATCTGGCCTCTGTGAAGGGAACCCTCCCCCCCCCTCTCCAATCCCACAATGCCTTTCTCCACCACAGCTACGTCTATGATACTCTCTCTGTGTGTGTGTGTGTGTGTGTGTGTTTAATGGTTTAAGTCTGTAATTTCAGACCCGCCTTAATCGGCCCCGTCAGTGGGTTTTTTCTACTTCCTGTCAGGTGGCTCTTCTACTTCCTGTCAGGTGGCTCTTTGTGAACGCTGCGTCGTCGTGTTTGTGAATTCCGTTTTGCACTTGAAAGCAGCAGCATTCATTACATTAGAGGGTTAATAATTATTCATGGCGACTGATTGGTGGTTGATCCCGCAGCAGGAAACAGGAAGTGCTCATGTTCAGGAGGCGGGATTCATTCTCTGTCGGTTAATTGACAAACGTGACAAACGTCGTGGTGAAGAGGAGCTGAGCCGGAAGGCAAAGCTCTCCATTTACTGGTCGGTCTACGTTCCAACCCTCACCTATGGTCACGAACTCTGGGACGTGACCGAAAGAACGAGATCTCGGATACAAGCGGCCGAAATGAGCTTCCTCCGTAGGGTGGCCGGGCTCAGCCTTAGAGATAGGGTAAGGAGCTCGGACATCAGGGGGGAGCTCGGAGTCGAGTCGCTGCTCCTTCGTGTCCAAAGGAGTCAGCTGAGGTGGTTCATCTAGTCAGGATGCCTCCTGGACGCCTCCCATTAGAGGTTTTCCGGGCACGTCCAACTGGTAGGAGGCCCCGGGGAAGACCGAGGACACGCTGGAGGGATTATATCTCCCGGCTGGCCTTGGAACGCCTCGGGATCCCCCAGAATGAGCTGGAAAGTGTTGCGGGTGAGAGGGAAGCCTGGGTCGGCCTGCTGAACCTGCTGCCACCGTGACCCGACCCCGGATAAGAGGTCATAATGGATGGATGGATGGAAGTTTGTTTTACATCAGATTCACAAAGTTCTTCTTCCAGCAATTCCACTCAATTTATTTTACGTGCAAATTGGAAATGTAGACAGAAACAGACTTTCTGATGAAGACTTGACTGAGGATTTATTTCAGTTTCAGACACTTTGAAGAATAAAGAACAGCTTCGTAATAAGTTTTTATTACGAAGTTTTTATATACTTCACACATAATTCAACCCTCTGGCCTGAATTCTCTCTCCTGACCACCAGGGGGCGACTCCTCTGGTTGTATAGAAGTCTATGTTTCATGTGTTAAAGCTGCATTCTCTCTCCTGACCACCAGGGGGCGACTCCTCTGGTTGTATTGAAGTCTATGCTTCATGTGTTAAAGCTGCATTCTCTCTCCTGACCACCAGGGGGCGACTCCTCTGGTTGTATAGAAGTCTATGCTTCATGTGTTAAAGCTGCATTCTCTCTCCTGACCACCAGGGGGTGACTCCTCTGGTTGTATAGAAGTCTATGCTTCGTGTGTTAAAGCTGCATTCTCTCTCCTGACCACCAGGGGGTGACTCCTCTGGTTGTATAGAAGTCTATGCTTCATGTGTTAAAGCTGCATTCTCTCTCCTGACCACCAGGGGGCGACTCCTCTGGTTGTATAGAAGTCTATGCTTCATGTGTTAAAGCTGCATTCTCTCTCCTGACCACCAGGGGGCGACTCCTCTGGTTGTATAGAAGTCTATATAAATGACTCTACTTCTCTTGATGTATTCCCTCAGTAAACATTGTAAACATTAGTTTTTGGTCTCAATCTCTAGTTTCAAGTCTTCTTCAATACAGAATGATGTTCATTTAGTAAATTATGGTCATCTAGAGTCAAACAGACCATAAAGCAGGGGATGCTTTAGGGCGGGGCTACAAGATGATTGACAGGTCGACACCAGAGACGTATACGGTCTCTACGTCACCTAATTTGGTAAAATAAGAAAACCCTTTAGTGAAAGAGCGGGTAGACTTGTAGTTTATATACATACCCACTTTCACAATAATAATATTATTATAATATTGTGAGCCGACAGGAAGCTCGGCAGCCTCAAAAAGAACAAAAACAACAACAAAAGATTGTGCTTTTGCGGTAAAATAACTACAAAAGTTACGTGACACGCCCACCTGCCAGGTTCCTGCAGTCTTTCTACTTCCTGGTTCATGATTGCGTAATTTCACGGCTCATTATTGTTCATCGCTGCCCGGGAACCGGCAGACGCTAACGTGAAAGCTGAAAGGTCAAAGGTCAAGTCCTCCAGTTTGGGAGTCTGCTGCTCGAGTCCCTTTGATGGGCGCCGTACCTGCGGTTCCTCCTCAGGGGAACATGAACACGTTCCACCAGGAGGCTGTATATAAGAATATATAATGTGCATTAATATAACGAGTCATATAACAGGTCGGCTTGTGGACGGATGTTTTGAAGCCTTGAGATTGGACACTTTGCCGTCGCCATCTTTCATTTTTATATTTTGTAACCAGTGAACAGGAAGTGAGCGCCGCCCTCAAGCGTTAACTAGCTGATGTTAGCAGGAAGTCCAGACACCGCTCGCACTGTGTGTGCGTGTGTGCGTGTGTTGTGTGTGTGTGTGCGTTGTGTGTGAGTGTGTGTTGTGTGTGTGTTGTGTGTGTGTGTGTGTGTGTGTGTGCGTGTGTGTTGTGTGTGTGTGTGTGTGTTGTGTGTGTGTGTGTGTGTGTGCGTTGTGTGTGTGTGTGCGTTGTGTGTGTGTGTGTGTGCGTTGTGTGTCGTGTGTGTGTGTGTGTGTGCGTTGTGTGTCGTGTGTGTGTGTGTGTGTGTCGTGTGTGTTTTCCTGAGCCTGCAGCATCAGATAGCCCCCCCCCCCTGCACTTAGCTCCAGTGTGAAGCTACGCCCTCATCATTTATTCAGTTAGCCCCCCCCCCCCCCCCCCCAATGGAGCCTCTGAGACTCGTCCAGAGACACGACTGCCTTCCCATAATGCAACCTGCTTCCTGAAGTGATGCGGCCCGCATCCGCTTCAAAACATTGGTACTTGCGAACAGATCGGGTCCGGTCTACACCCAGGACATGGTCTAACTTACACCCAGGACATGGTCTAACTTACACCCAGGACATGGTGTAACTTACACCCAGGACATGGTCTAACTTACACCCAGGACATGGTCTAACTTACACCCAGGACATGGTCTAACTTACACCCAGGACATGGTCTAACTTACACCCAGGACATGGTCTAACTTACACCCAGGACATGGTCTAACTTACACCCAGGACATGGTCTAACCTCACACCCAGGACATGGTCTAACTTACACCCAGGACATGGTCTAACTTACACCCAGGACATGGTCTAACTTACACCCAGGACATGGTCTAACTTACACCCAGGACATGGTCTAACCTCACACCCAGGACATGGTCTAACCTCACACCCAGGACATGGTTTAACCTCACACCCAGGACATGGTCTAACCTTACACCCAGGACATGGTCTAACCTCACACCCAGGACATGGTCTAACTTACACCCAGGACATGGTCTAACTTACACCCAGGACATGGTGTAACTTACACCCAGGACATGGTCTAACCTCACACCCAGGACATGGTCTAACTTACACCCAGGACATGGTCTAACCTCACACCCAGGACATGGTCTAACCTCACACCCAGGACATGGTTTAACCTCACACCCAGGACATGGTCTAACCTCACACCCAGGACATGGTCTAACCTCACACCCAGGACATGGTCTAACCTCACACCCAGGACATGGTCTAACTTACACCCAGGACATGGTCTAACCTCACACCCAGGACATGGTCTAACCTCACACCCAGGACATGGTCTAACTTACACCCAGGACATGGTCTAACCTCACACCCAGGACATGGTCTAACTTACACCCAGGACATGGTCTAACCTCACACCCAGGACATGGTCTAACCTCACACCCAGGACATGGTCTAACCTCACACCCAGGACATGGTCTAACCTCACACCCAGGACATGGTCTAACCTCACACCCAGGACATGGTCTAACTTACACCCAGGACATGGTCTAACCTCACACCCAGGACATGGTCTAACCTCACACCCAGGACATGGTCTAACCTCACACCCAGGACATGGTCTAACCTCACACCCAGGACATGGTCTAACTTACACCCAGGACATGGTCTAACCTCACACCAGGACATGGTCTAACTTACACCCAGGACATGACTAAAAACACATCTTAGTGACTATGGGAAGGTAGAGCTGTAGTAGCACTTTAGTAGCACTTAAATGTCTCTTACTGATAGCACTTTGTAGTTTAACACTTTAGTAGCACTTAAATGTCTCTTACCGATAGCACTTTGTTGTTTAACACTTTAGCAGCACTTAAATGTCTCTTACCGATAGCACTTTGTTGTTTAACACTTTAGTAGCACTTAAATGTCTCTTACCGATAGCACTTTGTAGTTTAACACTTTAGCAGCACTTAAATGTCTCTTACCGATAGCACTTTGTTGTTTAACACTTTAGTAGCACTTGAATGTCTCTTACCGATAGCACTTTGTTGTTTAACACTTTAGTAGCACTTAAATGTCTCTTACTGATAGCACTTTGTAGTTTAACTTTATTAAAGAAATTGTACTTTCTTGATTCTTGTTGTTCTGAGTTGTACTGAAATATGTTCATTTCTGTTCATCGGCTGCACACAAAAAACAAGATGGCGGCGGCGAGATGACGTCATACCAAAGAGTCCGCCCACTTGGTTTTAACGATGCTAATTAGCAGTTGCATTAGCATTCATCATGTGACTTATCGTTGTTCTGTTGCATCGGTCCTCGGTTTTTGTAGATATTGTTGATATGGATGGTTATTTATCACTAAATGAAATATAAATATAAATCAATATATATTTATATATATATTGATATATATATATATCAATATATATATATATATATATAAATATAAATATATATTGATATATTGATATAAATATATCAATATGTATGATATTGAATACAAATATCAATAAAATAAATATATTAATATATATTAATTTAGGCGCTGGATTAAACTTTGAGAGTCTTCCTCTCTGCAGAGGTGAAGAGCCGGCCAGGTAGGTGGGGGTCCAGGAGGGGGGGGGGGGGGGGGGGGTCACGTTAGGGTTCATCTGCTCGTGTTTAGCACATATTGAAGCCAAATCACTGCAAACACCCACAGGCGGCTTTTGAAGGGCGGGTGAGGACACAGTGGGGGGGGGGGGGGGGGGGGGGGGGGGGGGGGGGGGGGGGGGGGGGGGGCTGCTGACTTAGCAAATACTTCTAACACAAGAGCTTCAGAGAGTTTGAGCAAAACATCCATCCATCCATTTTCAATACCGCTTGTAGTTCCACTTCCACAAACACCTGAACGACCTCCGACCTTCTCTCCTCCCCTGGGTTCTCCTCCTCTCCTCCTCCTGTCCTCCTCCTCTCCTCTCCTCCTCCTCCTCTCCTCTCCTCCTCCTGTCCTCCTCCTCTCCTCTCCTCCTCCTCCTCTCCTCTCCTCCTCCTGTCCTCCTCCTCTCCTCCTCTCCTCCTCCTCTCCTCCTCCTGTCCTCCTCCTCTCCTCTCCTCCTCCTCCTCTCCTCTCCTCCTCCTGTCCTCCTCCTCTCCTCCTCTCCTCCTCCTCTTCTCCTCCTCCTCCTGTCCTCCTCCTCTCCTCCTGTCCTCCTCCTCCTCCTCCTCTCCTCCTCCTCTTCTCCTCCTCCTCCTCTCCTCCTCCTCTCCTCCTCTCCTCCTCTCCTCTGTAGCCTTTAACGGGTCATTTAATGGATAATTAGATCTGGAAACATTTGGGCTCTGGGACGTCTGCACACGTCTTCTTCTTCATGGAATCTGCAGAACAGATGTCACCAGGAAGACCACCAGGAAGACCACCAGGAAGACCATGAGGACCATGAGGAAGACCAGAAGGAGGAAGACTATGAGGAAGACCTTGGGAAGACCACGAGGAAGACCAGAAGGAGGAAGACCACGAGGAAGACCAGAAGGAGGAAGACTACGAGGAAGACCACCAGGAAGACCATGAGGAAGACCACGAGGACCACGAGGACCACGAGGAAGACCAGAAGGAGAAAGACTACGAGGAAGACCATGAGGAAGACCAGAAGGAGAAAGACTATGAGGAAGACCATAAGGAAGACTACGAGGAAGACCAGAAGGAGGAAGACTACGAGGAAGACCACCAGGAAGACCATGAAGAAGACCACGAGGACCACGAGGAAGACCAGTAGAATACGTCATCACACACATATCCGTCTATTCATTAAATACCGTAGTTCTGGTTCGTTTAAGAGGAACCAAGTCAACAGTGCTGACCTCTGATTGGTCGACTAACCGCTGACCTCTGATTGGTCGACTAACCGCTGACCTCTGATTGGTCTCACCCTCTCCAGTGATCTGGTCTGGCTTCAGGCCACCTGGTGTTCTGCTGCAGGTGAACCAGAGGACTTTCACCCAGGAGGTTGCTGTTCGTGTCCCGTGTGGAACATTGTTCTGAAACGTGGTGGCGTTAGATATTAATGATGAGCCGACACATTCACTCACCTGGAGACTCGCGTGGTCGATGACATCACCAACGGCAAAACATCGCAGAGGCTCCTCCCAACCCGAGAGGGAAGAGGCTGTGTGTGTGTGTGTGTGAGACATTTAGCAGCCTGGTGAATAATAGATCTTAGTCCTCTCCTCCTCCGGTCTGCGTTTCCTTCATTCTTGTGATTCCGTTTCCTGAGCCCTGAACCCTGAGCCCTGAGCCCTGAACCCTGAGCCCTGAGCCCTGAACCCTGAGCCCTGAACCCTGAGCCCTGAGCCCTGAACCCTGAGCCCTGAGCCCTGAACCCTGAGCCCTGAACCCTGAGCCCTGAACCCTGAGCCCTGAACCCTGAACCCTGAGCCCTGAGCCCTGAGCCCTGAGCCCGGAACCCTGAGCCCTGAACCCTGAGCCCTGAACCCTGAACCCTGACACCCTGAGCCCTGAGCCCTGAGCCCTTAACCCTGAACCCTGAGCCCTGAGCCCTGAGCCCTGAGCCCGGAACCCTGAGCCCTGAACCCTGAGCCCTGAACCCTGAACCCTGACACCCTGAGCCCTGAGCCCTGAGCCCGGAACCCTGAGCCCTGAACCCTGAGCCCTGAACCCTGAACCCTGACACCCTGAGCCCTGAGCCCGGAACCCTGAGCCCTGAGCCCTGAGCCCTGAACCCTGAACCCTGAACCCTGAGCCCTGAGCCCTGAACCCTGAACCCTGAACCCTGAACCCTGAGCCCTGAACCCTGAACCCTCAGATCACGTCTTTAAATGATGTTTTAACCACTAACCACCGAGCTGCTCGTTGCTTTACGCTCCGAGACGTCAGAGGACGAGTGAAACCATCGAACAACGCCGAGGAGGTCACCTGTACGCTCATAACTCACCTTCATAAACTACGTGATTACCTTCAGACACCTTGTGAGGAAAGGAGTCAAGTTTAAATGTGTAAGAAGAAACAAAGGTTAAATATCCCGTAAACACTGATCTCCGTGGTGAAAGTCCCGTGTTTGTCTCCACAACTTAAGATAGAGTTAACTTAAGATAGAGTTAACTTAAGATCGAGTTGACTTAAAATAGAGTTAACTTAAGATAGAGTAGAGTGAACTTAAGATAAAGTGAACTTAAGTTAGAGTTAACACAAGATATAGTTAACTTAAGATAAAGTGAACTTACGTTAGAGTGAACAGAAATCTAATCTTTTTAAAGTTATATTTGTATTTTTCTCTACGCTCACGGTCTCCTGGATCTCTTATCTGGATCTCTTACCTGGATCTCTTATCTGGATCTCTTACCTGGATCTCTTACCTGGATCTCTTATCTGGATCTCTTACCTGGATCTCTTATCTGGATCTCTTATCTGGATCTCTTACCTGGATCTCTTATCTGGATCTCTTACCTGGATCTCTTACCTGGATCTCTTATCTGGATCTCTTACCTGGATCTCTTATCTGGATCTCTTACCTGGATCTCTTACCTGGATCTCTTATCTGGATCTCTTACCTGGATCTCTTACCTGGATCTCTTACCTGGATCTCTTACCTGGATCTCTTATCTGGATCTCTTACCTGGATCTCTTATCTGGATCTCTTATCTGGATCTCTTACCTGGATCTCTTACCTGGATCTCTTACCTGGATCTCTTAGCCACACTGTATCCTGATATTAGCTCTTCATATTTAAGATATCTGGTCTTCTACTTGAACAGCAGATCAAAAACACTTTGAAGTCCTCTTATCTTCGTCTGCTCCCCAACCCCCCCAACCCCCCCAACCCCCCACTGGTATCTGGACCAGTGGCACCGGTTAACCATGTGACTCGTTGCCACGGTAACCCCTCTGGATGGGGCTGCGTTCCTCTCACATCCGTCTTCCACTCTGCATTTTATTATTTATTTTAATGCTTCGCGCCGCTTCCGTCTCTTTGCGTCTGAAGTTTGAATCTGAGTCTCCGTGTGTCTCTGTTGACGCTGCAGCCGGAGGAAAGGCGGCGCACATAAATATGGATAATAGTACGCCGGCTGCATCAGTGGCCCTCTATATTTAGCTTGTTGGTGGGCGTGCTTGTTTGGATTAGGAAGTGTGTGTGTGTGTGAGTGTGTGTGAGTGTGTGTGTGTGTGTGTGTGTGAGTGTGTGTGTGTGTGTGTGTGTTTGTGTGTGAGTGTGTGTGTGTTTGTGTGTGTGTGTGTGTGTTTGTGT
>NC_046982.1:22098269-22133269 GCF_009769545.1 Cyclopterus lumpus | reverse complement strand
CTGCTGCAGTTCATCCGGAGCTCCGGAACAAGACTTCAGGGCCTCCGGAGCCAAATGAGGACAGAGCAGGTGGATTTATGAATAATATATATAATAATAATCTAAGAGCTATTGGGTCCGGTTTGAAAGCCTCCCAGAATCCCTCTGCAGGGAGCCGAGCTGAGCGACCTTGAGAGGAGGAAGTGAAGCGTGACGGAGCCCGAGGTCGCTTAGAAGAGACGTTCCTGGAGAGTTACGGGGTTTGGCGCAATGGAAGAATGGCATTTTAATTTTAATTATTTTAATTAATTTTATTTTTATTTAAATTGTATTTAGTTGTTTGCTTCAGAAAACCAAAGTAACTCTCTGCTTCCAGTGGAATAAAAGAAGTAGTTACCATGTTTATCTCGGCGTGGTGAGCAGGTCTGCGCTCCTAAAATGACTGCATGGTGGTGGGGCGTTCAGGGACCATGGAAACTAAAGTACCGAATGCAGCAGAGGAAGAAAGACGGCATCATTTTATGAGAGCCATGACTCTGCAGAACAGCAGCGCTGTGGACCGGTGGTGTGAAACGAGAAGTCATCGTTGTTCTTCACGTGACCTCCGGACGGAAGCAACGACGCTTCAGACGGATTTTCACCCCAAAACCAAGGGAGCTGATTTTGAAAAGACTCCTCTGGTTGTATAGAAGTCTGTGCTTCATGTGTTAAAGCTGCATTCTCTCTCCTGACCACCAGGGGGCGACTCCTCTGGTTGTATAGAAGTCTATGCTTCATGTGTTAAAGCTGCATTCTCTCTTCTGACCACCAGGGGGCGACTCCTCTGGTTGTATAGAAGTCTATGCTTCATGTGTTAAAGCTGCATTCTCTCTCCTGACCACCAGGGGGCGACTCCTCTGGTTGTATAGAAGTCTATGCTTCATGTGTTAAAGCTGCATTCTCTCTCCTGACCACCAGGGGGCGACTCCTCTGGTTGTATAGAAGTCTATGCTTCATGTGTTAAAGCTGCATTCTCTCTCCTGACCACCAGGGGGCGACTCCTCTGGTTGTATAGAAGTCCATGCTTCATGTGTTAAAGCTGCATTCTCTCTCCTGACCACCAGGGGGCGACTCCTCTGGTTGTATAGAAGTCTATGCTTCATGTGTTAAAGCTGCATTCTCTCTCCTGACCACCAGGGGGCGACTCCTCTGGTTGTATAGAAGTCTATGCTTCATGTGTTAAAGCTGCATTCTCTCTCCTGACCACCAGGGGGCGACTCCTCTGGTTGTATAGAAGTCTATGCTTCATGTGTTAAAGCTGCATTCTCTCTCCTGACCACCAGGGGGCGACTCCTCTGGTTGTATAGAAGTCTATGCTTCATGTGTTAAAGCTGCATTCTCTCTCCTGACCACCAGGGGGCGACTCCTCTGGTTGTATAGAAGTCTATGCTTCATGTGTTAAAGCTGCATTCTCTCTCCTGACCACCAGGGGGTGACTCCTCTGGTTGTATAGAAGTCTATGCTTCATGTGTTAAAGCTGCATTCTCTCTCCTGACCACCAGGGGGCGACTCCTCTGGTTGTATAGAAGTCTATGCTTCATTATGGTATTTCATCTCCACTGATGTCAAACAGCAGATGAAGCGTTTCACCGCTTTATTCTTCATAATGAAGCAGATCTGTGAGGAGGAGTTTATTTCTTTCTTCTGAAATCCCAGAATAAGACTTATTATTTGTAGTTAACGCTCGTTGAATTGTTATCTATGGAAACATTTTGACCTCCCAGAGGATTAATGTTTAATTCAGCTGGTGATTTTGCTCATAAGGGGATGAGCTCATACGTCTCTACTACGTAATTATTAACTCTTTAAACTCTTCCACACCCTTTATTTACGACATTCTTGTAAATATCCCAAAACGTCTTTAAACGTCTTGTTTTTATTCACATAGCAGACGAGAACGTTACAAAAAAGGTCCTTAGAAAATAAAAGCTTGCAGGAAGTGGTTGTCTGAGGGCACTACCAAAACAAAAGTCCCCGTATTAACAGAATAATAAAGTATTATTTGGCTTTAGCAACAGGCATCCATCCCCTGGATAACAGGGCATGTTAATCAGCTGCAGCTATATATATATATATATATATATATATATATATATATATGCATGTGCAGGACGTCTTTTAGTGCACGTAAACATATGTACAGAGAGAGCAGCCTCCAGGTTTATGACTCGTGCCGATTGGTTTAAAGGGGAAGGATTAACACGCCGGTCCCCGGACGCATTAACGCCGGCTTGTACGACACAATATAATCCTCATAATTAAAGGTTGTGAAATTAAAGGAACAATCTCTGGCGTGCAGGCCTTAGCGGAGGAGTTAATTGATTATGTTTATCGCAGCAACAGGAAGTCAGAACAAAAGGAACGGCGTTCACGAGGAGAGACGCAGCCGGAGCCCATGACGGGATTTCTTATTAACAATCGATTACATCGCTAATTACATATTGTTGTAAATTACACGTTTAAACAATTACTGAACAAGAAATCCTGCAACGGATGCAGAGCAAGAAGCTTCAAACACAAGTTCTTATCTAACATGCAATCCCCATAAAACATACGCCCAGTGAAGGTCCATTCATCTTTCATACCTTCCACTGAAGGACGTCCAACCGCTGACGTCTGACTTTTCTTTCCCAAAACATTTCTGTGTTTTTAGGCATTTCAAACTACCAATTTCTCTTTTGCGTTCAAGGAACCAATCAATCAATAAAATATAAACCAGTATAAATGTTTAATTACAGCTACGGTAGCCGTCGCTTTATAGCCATAATTCATGACTGTTTACCATATTAATTTCATGTGGAGTAGAACGTCATAATCTTGTTTGTTAGTCAGCTGATTATAATGAAAAGGTATTCCTGCTGCGTGGATAAACATATTCATACTCGTATTTCGTTATGGACGTCACAAGCTTATGTTTGAATTTTAATCGTGCCTCTAAAGGTGCCGCGTTAAGGATCTGGCGCCCTCTGGTGGCGAGGCTGCAGATTGCAACTAGTGGAAACTTCTTCTCGTGTGCCAAGCAGTGGAAGCTTCAGCTTGTAGAGTTGTAATAGGTCATTTTGATTTGCACATGTACATAAAGGAAGTCTTAAGAGGTTTTATTCTGAAGGGATCTTCTTTGTCTTGACAGGAAGTGTGACGTTTGACCCCGTCATCTTGGAAATGGCCTTAAGCCAACCGAAGGGATGTTTTGTTTAGGACCTTTGAGATTTAAAGGCGTGACTGAAGACTAAATAAAGGGAAGTTGTTCTGGACGGACGAGACAGGAAGCTGATTCACACGGAGGAGTTTTTGGAGTTATTGTGTTGGACTGTTTTTTAAAAACTTTTGCCATTAAATATTGTTTTTAACCCATCGAATCCTGAAGTTCCGTGAGCCCGAGACGTCCAGTAGCAAGAATCTTCTCAAGCTCCTCGAGACCAACGAGGCTTCTTGTGTTTGATCAGATCGGATCACAGAAGGAAGTCTGACATAAGCAGTTTGACTTTGTGATATTCGACATGAGGCATTTATCTGATTATTGTCATCTGGTCTTTTGATGCCGTTGCCACTCGTACTTTTTGATACTGGCTTTAGTTTGTACAGGTTTCTGTCTGAAACGCCGCCGTGTGCAAAAAGGAATTCTCCTCCTAGAAAATAAGAAAACAGAAACATGCAGAAAGAGGTGAAGAAGCCCGCGGCTGAATGGCATTAAAGCAGAAGGTCAGAGTCTTTGTCTGCATACTGAGCCTGCGTATTAACGTGCGATGCATCGCATTTCCATACATCATAGACCGCGTGTGCGTCTCGGCGTCGTGCAGTCGAGGTCAGAGAACCAACAATCAGGTTCTGCATGTTTCAGCCGGCGTGTTTCGTCTCAAGCGTCCAACCGTTTCCCTTCCGTAGCGCCGGCTAGTTAGCGAGACAGTAGCATGAAAGCATTGTGGAATTAGCGAGCTAACTCGCTAATTCCACAATGCTTTCATGCATTTAACTGTTTCTATCTATGACTCTAAGCTCATTAGTTATTTTATTATTCTCAATAAAGCCACAGCGTTAAGACTAATAATACGAGCGCCTTTGTTTCATAATGGGCTGGCCATGAGAACTCAGTGACTAAGCGTGTAATAAATATACTGTAGCTGCATGAGTGTGTTTGAAGGTATGATTATATGTGTATCTATTGCTACAGGACGTGTGCATGCGGACCATTTGATATTAAATATGCAGCTCACCTTGTCTTCGTGCGGTGGAGGGTTCAGGTTGGACTAGTGGATGGAGAGTATAGTCCAAGCATGTCCCCATCGCACCAAGGCACCGCGCTTCAAACACGGCAAACGGCTAACAGGCTAAAAGGCTAACAGGCTAAAAGGCTAAACGGCTAAAAGGCTAAAAGGCTAAAAGGCTAAAAGGCTAACAGGCTAAAAGGCTAAACGGCTAAAAGGCTAAACGGCTAAAAGGCTAACAGGCTAAAAGGCTAACAGGCTAAAAGGCTAAACGGCTAAAAGGCTAAAAGGCTAACAGGCTAAACCGCTAAAAGGCTAACAGGCTAAAAGGCTAAAAGGCTAACAGGCTAAAAGGCTAACAGGCTAAACGGCTAAAAGGCTAAAAGGCTAACAGGCTAAAAGGCTAAACGGCTAAAAGGCTAACAGGCTAAAAGGCTAAACGGCTAAAAGGCTAAAAGGCTAACAGGCTAAAAGGCTAAAAGGCTAAACGGCTAAAATGCTAAACGCCTAAATCAATCTGATACGCAAAAATAAAGTAAGAACCAAAGTGATTTAAAGCGTTTGTTCCAATATAAAAAGTCCGGAGGCTCAACTCTGTCATCAAGTCAACGGTGAAACAAAGTTCTTGACCTCTGGAACATCTTGAGTGACGTCCAAGTTAATGGAACATGTTTCTGCTTGTTGTCTGAAGGACTTACAGTCTGACCCTCAAACAGCTGAGAGGAGGGTGGAGCAGAGGGTGGAGCAGCAGAGGGTGGAGCAGAGGGTGGAGCAGAGGGTGGAGCAGCAGAGGGTGGAGCAGAGGGTGGAGCAGAGGGTGGAGCAGCAGAGGGTGGAGCAGCAGAGGGTGGAGCAGCAGAGGGTGGAGCAGAGGGTGGAGCAGCAGAGGGTGGAGCAGCAGAGGGTGGAGCATCCTCCGTTGGGTTGTTTCTGCTGCGTCAGCACCCGCGTCTCCGTGGACGACCACACTGGTGCATTAAGAAGTGATTATAGTGTCATTAACAGAGTGATATTTATTAATGATTATAGTGTTATTAACAGAGTGATATTTATTAATGATTATAGTGTTATTAACAGAGTGATATTTATTAATGATTATAGTGTTATTAACAGAGTGATATTTATTAATGATTATAGTGTTATTAACAGAGTGATATTTATTAATGATTATAGTGTTATTAACAGAGTGATATTTCTCTATTACATAACCTCAGTACATTTTTACTTACACCCTAAAGCTCTTAAAGTTATTTAACATATTGACCTTCTAGCTCGTGAAACCCTCACACACACATGACCGGATCGATGACACGTGACCTTTGACCTCCCCAACGACAGTTAGCAAACACGAGCAAAGCACACGTGGTCGTCATGTCGGCCTAAAGGTTTATTGTTTATTGTTTATTGACACACAGTTGTGTTTGTCTAGATGTTTGAATCAGCTGTTTGCAAACTGAAGGTCAGAGAAGGTCACCGGAGGAACACGACATGTCAGCTGTGACGTGAGGTCACACACACACACACACACACACACACACACACACACACTCACACACACACTCACGCACACTCACACACACACTCACACACACACGCACACACACACACAGATGGATTCTGGGTGTGATCACACATCAATAAACACGACTGAGACGGCGTCTCAGTCGTGTTTATGACTCCACAGTCTGTGAAGAAAAAGCCTTTCTGCTCACCAGTTTATTTCCCATGATGAGGACGAGCATGTGTCACGCTCACCGAGCCACAAGTGTGTGTGTGTGTGTGTGTGTGTGTGTGTGTGTGTGTGTGTGTGTGTGTGTGTGTGTGTCTCTCTTTATCAGACACAGCAGTCGAAGCGCTTCTTTAAACCTTTAAATCAGCTGCTGGACCCCGGGGCGCCCCTCCGCCTCAGATTGGGAAACCCTGTTTCTAAGTAGGAAGCAGTTCCTCTTTCACTGCGTCAGTTGATCGATGGACATCCCATCGCCATGGCGAAAGCATCCATATCAATAACATGGGTGACTTTCCAATTAGACTTTAAACATTTTTTTAATAATTACAAAACGGATCGAAGCGGAGCCGCTGCTCATAATCCATCAATCATCAATAAGGTGTGTGTGTGTGTCTGTGTGTGTGTGTCTGTGTGTGTGAGTGTGTGTGTGTGTGTGTGTTTCATTACAAGAACAACAGCACGTTTCTACTCATTCTGTGAAGTGCAGCACCGTCACGATGCTTCCTGCAGCGCCTCCTTTAGTTTGGTCTTGTGAATGCATCCTTGTGTTATTGACTATTGATTATTGTTGTTGTTGTTGTTGTTGTGTGGGACTCTGTGTCTCAGGATGACCCCGCGGGCCGCGTTTCACCGGCTAACAGGCGTCGCATGTTCGGCACATGCGTGGCTCGTGTGTTGGGATGGATTCATGCTGCTCGTGTCCCAGGACGACCTGGGGGCGGGGCCCTGCTGGTCGACGCCTCCTGGCTTCAGACTGTGGACGAAGCACAAAGGAAACACACCGATGCAGCTGAAGAGATGGAGCACCTCTCACCTCGTTCTCCACCTTACAATGACCCGGCAGCCAGAGACCAAAAGAGACAAGAGGCAAGAGGCAAGAGACTAGAGATAAGAGGCAAGAGACAAGAGACTAGAGACAAGAGGCAAGAGACTAGACACAAGAGGCAAGAGACAAGAGGCAAGAGGCAAGAGGCAAGAGGCAAGAGATAAGAGGCAAGAGACAAGAGACTAGAGACAAGAGGCAAGAGACTAGAGACAAGAGACTAGAGACTAGACGCAAGAGGCAAGCGACAAGAGGCAAGAGGCAAGAGACAAGAGGCAAGAGGCAAGAGGCAAGAGGCAAGATACTAGAGGCAAGAGACAAGAGGCAAGAGGCAAGAGACAAGAGGCAAGAGGCAAGAGGCAAGAGGCAAGATACTAGAGGCAAGAGGCAAGAGGCAAGAGACAAGAGACTAGAGACTAGAGACAAGAGGCAAGAGGCAAGAGACTAGAGACAAGAGGCAAGAGGCAAGAGGCAAGAGACTAGAGACTAGAGACAAGAGGCAAGAGACAAGAGACTAGAGACTAGAGACTAGAGACTAGAGGCAAGAGACAAGAGACTAGAGACAAGAGACAAGAGGCAAGAGACTAGAGACTAGAGACAAGAGGCAAGAGGCAAGAGACAAGAGACAAGAGACAAGAGACTAGAGACTAGAGACTAGAGACTAGAGACAAGAGGCAAGAGACAAGAGACAAGAGACTAGAGACAAGAGACAAGAGACTAGAGATAAGAGGCAATAGACAAGAGACTAGAGACTAGAGACAAGAGGCAAGAGGCAAGAGACTAGAGACAAGAGGCAAGAGACAAGAGGCAAGAGGCAAGAGACAAGATACTAGAGACTAGAGACAAGAGGCAAGAGACAAGAGACTAGAGACTAGAGACAAGAGACTAGAGATAAGAGGCAAGAGACAAGAGACTAGAGACTAGAGACAAGAGGCAAGAGGCAAGAGACTAGAGACAAGTGGCAAGAGACAAGAGGCAAGAGGCAAGAGGCAAGAGGCTAGAGGCTAGAGACTAGAGACTAGAGACAAGAGACAAGAGGCAAGAGACTAGTGACAAGAGGCAAGAGGCAAGAGGCAAGAGACTAGAGACTAGAGACAAGAGACAAGAGGCAAGAGACTAGAGACTAGAGACAAGAGGCAAGAGGCAAGAGGCAAGAGACAAGAGACAAGAGACAAGAGACTAGAGACTAGAGACTAGAGACTAGAGACAAGAGACAAGAGACTAGAGACTAGAGACAAGAGACTAGAGATAAGAGGCAATAGACAAGAGACTAGAGACTAGAGACAAGAGGCAAGAGGCAAGAGACTAGAGACAAGAGGCAAGAGACAAGAGGCAAGAGGCAAGAGGCAAGAGACAAGAGACTAGAGACTAGAGACTAGAGACAAGAGGCAAGAGACAAGAGACAAGAGACTAGAGACAAGAGACAAGAGACTAGAGATAAGAGGCAAGAGACAAGAGACTAGAGACTAGAGACAAGAGGCAAGAGGCAAGAGACTAGAGACAAAAGGCAAGAGACAAGAGGCAAGAGGCAAGAGGCTATAGGCTAGAGACTAGAGACAAGAGGCAAGAGACTAGTGACAAGAGGCAAGAGGCAAGAGGCAAGAGACTAGAGACTAGAGACAAGAGACAAGAGGCAAGAGACTAGAGACTAGAGACAAGAGACAAGAGACTAGAGATAAGAGGCAAGAGACAAGAGGCAAGAGACTAGTGACAAGAGGCAAGAGGCAAGAGACTAGAGACTAGAGACAAGAGGCAAGAGGCAAGAGACTAGAGACTAGAGACTAGAGACTAGAGACTAGAGACTAGAAACAAGAGACTAGAGGCAAGAGACTAGAGACAAGAGGCAAGAGACAAGAGAAATTAGAAAAGAGACAAGAGACTAGAGACAAGAGGCAAGAGACAAGAGACTAGAGACAAGATAAATTAGAAAAGAGACAAGAGACTAGAGACAAGAGACTAGAGACAAGAGACTAGAGACAAGAGGCAAGAGGCAAGAGGCAAGAGACTAGAGACAAGAGGCAAGAGACAAGAGACTAGAGGCAAGAGACTAGAGACAAGAGACAAGAGGCAAGAGACTAGAGACTAGAGACAAGAGGCAAGAGGCAAGAGACAAGAGACAAGAGACAAGAGACTAGAGACTAGAGACTAGAGACAAGAGGCAAGAGACAAGAGACTAGAGACAAGAGACAAGAGACTAGAGATAAGAGGCAATAGACAAGAGACTAGAGACTAGAGACAAGAGGCAAGAGGCAAGAGACTAGAGACAAGAGGCAAGAGACAAGAGGCAAGAGGCAAGAGGCAAGAGACAAGATACTAGAGACTAGAGACAAGAGGCAAGAGACAAGAGACTAGAGACAAGAGACAAGAGACTAGAGATAAGAGGCAAGAGACAAGAGACTAGAGACTAGAGACAAGAGGCAAGAGACTAGAGACAAGTGGCAAGAGACAAGAGGCAAGAGGCAAGAGGCAAGAGGCTAGAGGCTAGAGACTAGAGACTAGAGACAAGAGACAAGAGGCAAGAGACTAGTGACAAGAGGCAAGAGGCAAGAGGCAAGAGACTAGAGACTAGAGACAAGAGACAAGAGGCAAGAGACTAGAGACTAGAGACAAGAGGCAAGAGACAAGAGACAAGAGACTAGAGACTAGAGACTAGAGACTAGAGACAAGAGACAAGAGACAAGAGACAAGAGACTAGAGACAAGAGACAAGAGACTAGAGATAAGAGGCAATAGACAAGAGACTAGAGACAAGAGGCAAGAGGCAAGAGACTAGAGACAAGAGGCAAGAGACAAGAGGCAAGAGACTAGAGACTAGAGACAAGAGGCAAGAGACAAGAGACTAGAGACTAGAGACTAGAGGCAAGAGACAAGAGACTAGAGACAAGAGACAAGAGGCAAGAGACTAGAGACTAGAGACAAGAGGCAAGAGGCAAGAGACAAGAGACAAGAGACAAGAGACTAGAGACTAGAGACTAGAGACTAGAGACAAGAGGCAAGAGACAAGAGACAAGAGACAAGAGACAAGAGACTAGAGATAAGAGGCAATAGACAAGAGACTAGAGACTAGAGACAAGAGGCAAGAGGCAAGAGACTAGAGACAAGAGGCAAGAGACAAGAGGCAAGAGGCAAGAGGCAAGAGACAAGATACTAGAGACTAGAGACAAGAGACAAGAGACAAGAGACTAGAGATAAGAGGCAAGAGACAAGAGACTAGAGACTAGAGACAAGAGGCAAGAGACTAGAGACAAGTGGCAAGAGACAAGAGGCAAGAGGCAAGAGGCAAGAGGCTAGAGGCTAGAGACTAGAGACTAGAGACAAGAGACAAGAGGCAAGAGACTAGTGACAAGAGGCAAGAGGCAAGAGGCAAGAGACTAGAGACTAGAGACAAGAGACAAGAGGCAAGAGACTAGAGACTAGAGACAAGAGGCAAGAGGCAAGAGACAAGAGACAAGAGACTAGAGACTAGAGACTAGAGACTAGAGACAAGAGACAAGAGACAAGAGACAAGAGACAAGAGACTAGAGATAAGAGGCAATAGACAAGAGACTAGAGACTAGAGACAAGAGGCAAGAGACTAGAGACAAGAGGCAAGAGACAAGAGGCAAGAGGCAAGAGACAAGAGACTAGAGACTAGAGACAAGAGGCAAGAGACAAGAGACTAGAGACAAGAGACTAGAGATAAGAGGCAAGAGACAAGAGACTAGAGACTAGAGACAAGAGGCAAGAGGCAAGAGACTAGAGACAAGAGGCAAGAGACAAGAGGCAAGAGGCAAGAGGCAAGAGGCTATAGGCTAGAGACTAGAGACAAGAGACAAGAGGCAAGAGACTAGTGACAAGAGGCAAGAGGCAAGAGACTAGAGACAAGAGACAAGAGGCAAGAGACTAGAGACTAGAGACAAGAGACAAGAGACTAGAGATAAGAGGCAAGAGACAAGAGACTAGAGACTAGAGACAAGAGGCAAGAGGCAAGAGACTAGAGACAAGAGGCAAGAGACAAGAGGCAAGAGGCAAGAGGCTAGAGGCTAGAGACTAGAGACTAGAGACAAGAGGCAAGAGACTAGTGACAAGAGGCAAGAGGCAAGAGACTAGAGACTAGAGACAAGAGGCAAGAGGCAAGAGGCAAGAGACTAGAGACTAGAGACTAGAGACTAGAAACAAGAGACTAGAGGCAAGAGACTAGAGACTAGAGACTAGAGGCAAGAGACAAGAGAAATTAGAAAAGAGACAAGAGACTAGAGACAAGAGGCAAGAGACAAGATACTAGAGACAAGATAAATTAGAAAAGAGACAAGAGACAAGAGACTAGAGACAAGAGACTAGAGACTAGAGACAAGATCAATTAGAAAAGAGACAAGAGACAAGAGACTAGAGACAAGAGACTAGAGACTAGAGACAAGATAAATTAGAAAAGAGACAAGAGACAAGAGTCTAGAGACTAGAGACAAGATAAATTAGAAAAGAGACAAGAGACTAGAGACTAGAGACAAGAGAAATTAGAAAAGAGACAAGAGACGAGAATTTAGAGAAGAGGCAAGAGACTAGAGACTAGAGACAAGAGACTAGAGACAAGATCAATTAGAAAAGAGACAAGAGACAAGAGACTAGAGACAAGAGACTAGAGACAAGATAAATTAGAAAAGAGACAAGAGACAAGAGACTAGAGACAAGAGACAAGATAAATTAGAAAAGACAAGAGACAAGAGACTAGAGACAAGAGACAAGAGCAATTAGAAAAGAGACAAGAGACTAGAGACAAGAGGCAAGAGACAAGAGACAAGAGAAATTAGAAAAGAGACAAGAGACAAGAGTCTAGAGACTAGAGACAAGAGAAATTAGAAAAGAGACAAGAGACTAGAGACTAGAGACAAGAGAAATTAGAAAAGAGACAAGAGACGAGAATTTAGAGAAGAGGCAAGAGACTAGAGACTAGAGATGGTGTCGTCCTATCAATCAAACAAACGCCTGACATCATGCATGAAACCCAGAGTTTCCATTAAGCAACAGAGCTGAGTGCGGGGGGAAAGCCGGTGTCTCCATGGCGATTCGTAGACTGAGGGATGCTCCACGGCTGTTGCCATGGAGGCACACAATGCATGTCATCCAAGGCTTCGTGAAAAGAAGCTTGTGGGTGGGGGTGGGGGGCAATGATACAGCACCTTAAAGCAAACGAAGATGTTCTTTCAGATGAGGTGAGAGAGGAAAGAGGAAGTGTTGAGTATTGACGGAGCAGCTACTACGTTAGTGTGAACACAGCACTCAGTTTACTTTAGCGTAGCAGCTGCTCCGTTAGCGTAGCTTAGCACCAATCGGACCAAACTCCATCCAGAAATCGTCTTGCTGAGAGACAAAGCATCTATTCAGACTTTTTACAAAATCTGCATCATTATGTGGATGTTTCAAGCATCTCTTTTTTATCCGTTTATTGCACTGAAATAACAACAAAATAGTTTATTTGGGGTTCATACAGCTGTGGAAACATCTGCTGGTGAGCAGCCGGGTTCAAGCCACACATGTCGAGGTCGAGCTCCTCCACATTAAAGTGGGATTCCTTCATGGAGCTGGTTTTCTGCACGGGGACGATGACCTTCTGAAAGGGACGAACTCAAACGAGAGAGAACTCAACGTTAACCCATTTTTTTCGTGGGCTTCACAAAAAGCAGATTTTACAGATTTTGGGAAGTCGAGCTGCGAAGCGAACGGCGCCGGCTTGAATGTGCTGAGTGAACGCCGGCGAGGTCGAGGGTGTGGGGGTCAGTTGTCAAGACACGTGAGCCGTAACGTCACAGACGTCCACATACATTCATCCCAGTTACAGTTGACGAGCTCGTTTTCATGGTTTTCTCTGCCAATGAGTTTGAGTTCATTTGTTTGTTCCCGCTCTGCTCGCCGCACCGGCCTCGGTTTAAAGGTCCGGCTGCTTCCTGTCCGTCCGTCCCGGGATTAATGAGCGAGCCTCCGGGCGTCACCACCCTGACCGGCCAAGGTGAGTCCCGGCCTGTCAGGTGGACTCGAGGCTCCCTTCCCCAGTAATGAGCCTCCGCTTTGAACCGAAGGTCAGCCCGAGGTGGAGCCGAGCCGACTGCAGAACAACACGCTCACGTTGAGATATTCACACGTTCACCATCACGCGTCAGTCGAGGAGGAATCTTGAGACTTTTTAGTTTCTGCAAAATGTCGAAAGAGACGAACTGAAACTGGACTTTTTTAAATGAATGGCGTCCATGTTCTAAGTTGTAATTGTGACTGAAGGCTTCCGGTGAACTCAGTCGGTTTCATGCCTTTGTTTACACGTTCAATTAGAAGCTAACGAAGCGACGCTCGGATCGATCCCTGGAGGTCAATGTGGAGTCCTCTGGGGGTCCTGGACAGGAAGCCCGACGTTTCCCTTCGCTTCAGACAAACAAAACACAAAGAGACAAAGAGACGAGGAGACAAAGAGACAAAGAGACAAGGAGACAACGATACAAAGAGACAAGGAGACAAAGAGACAACGATACGAAGAGACAAAGAGTCAAGGAGACAAAGAGACAAGGAGACACAGAGACAAAGAGACAAGGAGACACAGAGACAAAGAGACAAGGAGACAACGATACAAAGAGACAAGGAGACAAAGAGACAACGATACGAAGAGACAAAGAGTCAAGGAGACAAAGAGACAAGGAGACAGAGACAACGATACAGAGAAACAAAGAGACAAGGAGACAAAGAGACAGAGAGAAAATGAGACGAGGAGACAAAGAGACAAGGTGACAAAGAGACAAAGAGACAAGGAGACGTTGCCGAGCCGAGGTGTACGTGTGATGCTGACACTGATTGCTCACGCCTCCTCCTGCCGGGCCGGTAATGGCTTCCCCGGCCTCGAGGGCGCTCAGGTGACAAATTGCAGCCTTGGAGACCCGATCCCATGTGAAGAGGTTCTGGCTCACCGGAGGCCCTGCTGAATCACACAGCTGTGGACCGCATGCGGTGTCTCAGAAGCAGAACCGTCATGTGATTGGACGCCGTCGCATTGGATGTTATGGGACAACACGACGAGTAGACGAGGAGGAACAACCTCTTTCCAGAGCCAGCTGGCGGCTGTGATTGACAGGTCTCTGCCGTGGTACTTAGAGGGCAAATATTGCTGAACTGGAGGCTTCAAAATTTAATTTATTTAGTTAAATACAAACATAACGATAATAGAAAAAATATGAAAATATTATATATATTATTATTCGATTGTATCATTACTCAGCTAATACTCTACATGGGCAGAGTACAATAAGTCTCATTGATGGTTACTTCATAAACAATAGTATTTATAAAATAATATGAACAAAGTATAATATAATTTTGTATTTATAAATGTATCTATTCATTAATATTAATATTTATTTATATATATGTATTTATGTATATGTTCATTGTAGTTATATTTATTTATATATATAAAAAGTATATATATTTAAAAAATAAATAAAAATATATATATATATATAAATTAATACATATATATATCTGTTTATATACATATATATATGTGTTTATCTTTATATATATATATATATATATATATATATTTATATGTATATATTGGTTAGGGTTAGACAACAATTCACAGCTTTGGAATATAATAAATCTGGTTTCATAACTCCGGTAAACAAGCCAAACTGTCTGCTCATTATAAAATGATGCATGAATGAGCTTAATACCCAGATCACTCTTTGTCACTCTTCGTCACACCAGTTAATAACTTCTAAACAGGCCACGAGGGCGACACCAGGCGGATTGATGGATGATGTCAGAGGGTATTGATCGATGAGTGGGCGACACCCTTAAAATGAAATGGATCCGTGGAGCCGATCACTCAACTCCATGGATCCTTAGGAGCCTCAGGTGTCCTTCCTTTCCTTAGGAGCCTCAGGTGTCCTTCCTTTCCTTAGGAGTCTCAGGTGTCCTTCCTTTCCTTAGGAGCCTCAGGTGTCCTTCCTTTCCTTAGGAGTCTCAGGTGTCCTTCCTTTCCTTAGGAGCCTCAGGTGTCCTTCCTTTCTTTATGAACATCATGCTATATTTCCACACTTCATCCTCTACTTCTCTCCTTTCCTCCTTTCCTTTGGTTTCTGTCCTTTCTTTCTATCGTCCTTTCAGTCATCCTTCTTCCTCCCCTTCTTTCCTTTGGCACTTTCCTTCTATCTGTCATTCCACTCCTTCACCCTAACAGCCTCTCCTTCTTCCCTTGAGACCTTCTCTCTGTCTCTTCTCTGTTTGTGTTACTTCCGTCATTCTTCCTTTCCTTTTTTCTTTTGGCTTTGCGTCCTTTCGATCCCTCCTCTCTTAATCCCTCCTTCTTTTCCTTTCTCACCATTTGAGAGTGAAACTAAACTCTCCTTCTCTTAAACGTCACTGCGATCCCCCGTTTAAATAAGTAGAACAAAAAGTATTTCTACTCGTATCACGGTAAAGGTTCCTCGGTCCTTTGCTTGCTCGTCCTACTCGTATCACGGTAAAGGTTCCTCCGTCCTTTGCGTCCTCGTCCTACTCGTATCACGGTAAAGGTTCCTCCGTCCTTTGCGTCCTCGTCCTACTTGTATCACGGTAAAGGTTCCTCCGTCCTTTGAGTCCTCGTCCTACTCGTGTCACGGTAAAGGTTCCTCCGTCCTTTGAGTCCTCGTCCTACTCGTGTCACGGTAAAGGTTCCTCCGTCCTTTGAGTCCTCGTCCTACTCGTATCACGGTAAAGGTTCCTCCGTCCTTTGAGTCCTCGTCCTACTCGTATCAAGGTAAAGGTTCCTCCGTCCTTTGCGTCCTCGTCCTACTCGTATCACGGTAAAGGTTCCTCCGTTCTTTGCGTCCTCGTCCTACTCGTATCACGGTAAAGGTTCCGCCGTCTTTTGCGTCCTTGTCCTACTCGTATCACGGTAAACGTTCCTCCGTCCTTTGCGTCCTCGTCCTACTCGTATCACGGTAAAGGTTCCTCCGTCCTTTGCGTCCTCGTCCTACTCGTGTCACGGTAAAGGTTCCTCAGTCCTTTGAGTCCTCGTCCTACTCGTGTCACGGTAAAGGTTCCTCAGTCCTTTGCGTCCTCGTCCTACTCGTATCAAGGTAAAGGTTCCTCCGTCCTTTGCGTCCTCGTCCTACTCGTATCACGGTAAAGGTTCCTCCGTCCTTTGCGTCCTCGTCCTACTCGTATCACGGTAAAGGTTCCTCCGTCCTTTGCGTCCTCGTCCTACTCGTATCACGGTAAACGTTCCTCCGTCCTTTGCGTCCTCGTCCTACTCGTATCACGGTAAAGGTTCCTCCGTCCTTTGCGTCCTCGTCCTACTCGTGTCACGGTAAAGGTTCCTCAGTCCTTTGAGTCCTCGTCCTACTCGTGTCACGGTAAAGGTTCCTCAGTCCTTTGCGTCCTCGTCCTACTCGTATCAAGGTAAAGGTTCCTCCGTCCTTTGCGTCCTCGTCCTACTCGTGTCACGGTAAAGGTTCCTCAGTCCTTTGAGTCCTCGTCCTACTCGTATCACGGTAAAGGTTCCTCAGTCCTTTGAGTCCTCGTCCTACTTGTATCACGGTAAAGGTTCCTCGGTCCTTTGCGTCCTCGTCCTACTCGTATCACGGTAAAGGTTCCTCCGTCCTTTGCGTCCTAGTCCTACTCGTATCACGGTAAAGGTTCCTCCGTCCTTTGCGTCCTCGTCCTACTCGTATCACGGTAAAGGTTCCTCCGTGCTTTGCGTCCTCGTCCTACTCGTATCACGGTAAAGGTTCCTCCGTCCTTTGCGTCCTCGTCCTACTCGTATCACGGTAAAGGTTCCTCCGTTCTTTGCGTCCTCGTCCTACTCGTATCACGGTAAAGGTTCCTCCGTCCTTTGCGTCCTCGTCCTACTCGTATCACGGTAAAGGTTCCTCCGTCCTTTGAGTCCTCGTCCTACTCGTATCACGGTACAGGTTCCTCAGTCCTTTGAGTCCTCGTCCTACTCGTATCACGGTAAAGGTTCCTCCGTCCTTTGCGTCCTCGTCCTAATCGTATCACGGTAAAGGTTCCTCCGTCCTTTGCGTCCTCATCCTACTCGTATCACGGTAAACGTTCCTCCGTCCTTTGCGTCCTCGTCCTAATCGTATCACGGTAAAGGTTCCTCCGTCCTTTGAGTCCTCGTCCTACTCGTATCACGGTAAAGGTTCCTCCGTCCTTTGCATCCTCGTCCTACTCGTATCACGGTAAAGGTTCCTCCGTTCTTTGCGTCCTCGTCCTACTCGTATCACGGTAAAGGTTCCTCCGTCCTTTGCATCCTCGTCCTACTCGTATCACGGTAAAGGTTCCTCCGTCCTTTGCGTCCTCGTCCTACTCGTATCAAGGTAAAGGTTCCTCCGTCCTTTGAGTCCTCGTCCTACTCGTATCACGGTAAAGGTTCCTCAGTCCTTTGAGTCCTCGTCCTACTCTTATCACGGTAAAGGTTCCTCCGTCCTTTGCGTCCTCGTCCTAATCGTATCACGGTAAAGGTTCCTCCGTCCTTTGAGTCCTCGTCCTACTCGTATCACGGTAAAGGTTCCTCCGTCCTTTGAGTCCTCGTCCTACTCGTATCACGGTAAAGGTTCCTCCGTCCTTTGCATCCTCGTCCTACTCGTATCACGGTAAACGTTCCTCCGTCCTACGCTTCAGAAACATTCGGATTGGGCTGAATCGTGACTTCCACTCGTCTCTCCGTTCATAACCGGCGGGGCCGAGAGGCGTTACCGAACCTCATTTCCTCTGCGATGACCCTAATTACACGGTCAGGAAATCTAAGATAATTAGCACTCAGGATTTCAGATTCGGTCCTTAAGTCCTTCAAAGATGAGGTCGGCCGAGTGAAGAGAAGACGGTGGACGGAGCTCAACGAGGGGAAACTCAGCGTGATCCATGAAACCTCCATGAAGGCTTTTCTTCTTCAGTTCAGTGTTAACAAACAACTTTGCTGTACCTTCAAACTACATTTCCCAGAATACCTCACTGTAACTCCATTACCATCGGAGTCGTAGTCTTTCACCACAACAATGACCTAAAGATGGAGGGCGACGCTGCAGTAAATACAACAACAACAGTTAGGTTTAGTCAACAAGAACAGTTAGGTTTAGACAACAACATCAACAACAACAGTTAGGTTTAGACAACAACATCAACAACAACAGTTAGGTTTAAACTGCATGAATATCTTGTGGGTTTTGGGGTGTTATCCTTTTTAGTGTATTTACACCATTTCGTTTGTTAATATCTGCCACTACGCATATTGAAGCTTTGGGAGGTTATACTTGGCCTCATAACAACGGTTTGTATGATATCTCATTAAAAGTCTTTTTTCACAATAAACTTCTGTCTTCAGAGGAAGTTCATAGTACCGAACGTTGACTTTTTCTTTTCACACGAGGAACAAAGTGTGCCGTGTTTGTTTCTCTAAGAATAATTTACCAACATTGCGTTGATCTTAAATTGACAAATAAGAACAACAAATACAAACTTAACCATAATATACAATAAACAAAAATACACTCATAAACATAAAAAATGACACCATAAAATAATTGAACCCTTTTCTAAAAAATAAGTTGACATGATGATTCTGCAGCTCAGCATGTAGGATGGAAGGGGGGGGGGGCAGCTGTCAGTTGCCCCCCCCCCCCCCCCCCCCCCCCACATACATGCAGGGGTCAGGATATTCCTGGTCAAACACCAGGTTTTGCATGATCAGCAGATCCCAAATCATTGCCATGAGTATCCTTTATCCTCTCCCACAGTTGAGGGGGACGGTGGGGGTCTGTGGGGAGGGTGGGGGAGGTGCTGGTGGAGGAATCCATCACTCCCAGCATGCTCTCCTGTCGGGATCGGTGCAAACGCAGACAAATCTCACCTCCTGTCACTCGTGAGCGCCTCCGAGGCTGCACTCTGTCTGTAAAATAATCCATTAGTAAATAATCCAACTGTCAAGTCGTCGCTAATGAAGTGTGTGTGTGTGTGTGTGTATATTTCTCGTGCTTGCTACATAGTGAGGACCGAATGTTTATTAACCACAGAGTGAGGACCCTTTTGGATAGTGAGGACATTCTGACTGGTCGTCACTCCCTCAAAGGCCTGTTTGAGGGTTACCACTTGGTTTTAATGATATCATTATGTTTAGAGGGGGGGGGGGGTGGCTAAGATAGAAGGACAGGAATATGTGTGGCACGGAAGGGTTAGGGTTAGCGCCTGTTACTGATTGGCTGGAATCGTGCTGCGCAGCTAATTAGCTTGGAGATATTTACTGAGTCCTAAATTAATTTCTGAGAAATGTTGTATAACATAACTGTTAAAATGTAACAATCCGTTTGTTGCTTCTGTAGCAGTCTGATGTGCAGCAGAGAGTTTAATAAATAAAACATCATCCACACAAGTTGAAAATGATTCAATCTGACAGAATCATTTCACTTTCATCTTGTGAAGCTCTTGTTATTTTATCTCGACGTTCTTCCACCTCTGCGACCCCAGAACCCTCCGCCACGCTTCGGGGAATCGAACTGAAGCGTCACGCCCGCGAAGCCGCCTCACGCCTCCTTGTAGAGATTGTTCGTCGTCTCGTCCTCGCGGTCATTAACGCCGCCGCCGTTTGCATATCGACGAGCAAATTAACTGTTAGAATTGCATCGTCAGCAACTCTCTTTATTGAATCTCGTCGGCAAATTGGTTGTTAGGAATCCTCGGGGGTGGTGTCAGCTCCGGGGAGCCCGGCAGGGCCAAGCCTCCGCTGGGGAGATGGATATAAAGAGGATTAATGGAGGGAGAGATAGAGAGAGTGAGACTCTTTTGCTCTCTCTATCTACCTCTCACTCTCTCGCTCTCTCTCTCTCTCTCTTTATCTGTGTCTCTCTGTGTATTTGTCTCTTTGTCTGTTTGTATCTTTGTCTCTCTGTCTATCTGTCTCTCTACCTCAGTCTTTTTGTCTCATTCCCCCTTTTCTCTATTTATCTGTCTTGTTGTCTTTCTCTATGTTGTCTCTTTGTCTCTCTGTCTCTTTGTCTGTTTGTATCTTTGTCTCTCTGTCTATCTGTCTTTTTGTCTGTTTGTATGTTTGTCTCTCTGTCTCTTTGTCTCGTTCCCCCTTTTCTCTCTGTCTCACTGTATCTTTGTCTCTCTGTCTCTCTGTATCTTTGTCTCTTTGTCAATCAGAGTCAGATCACGTGATGAGGGCTAATCAATGAAAGATAATCATTGAGATCATTGATGGCCTGATAATGGAGTTTAAAAATTCATGAACTTCTTGCGTTGCCGTTCAAGAGAAACTATTTGGATCCGAACTCATAGTCAGTGGAGATGAAGTCCTAACAAAAGGATCCCTCAGAGCTCCGCTGAGTGCAGCAGGAAGTGCTCCGCCTCGTATTAATGGAAGCATAATGAAGACGTTGACCAGACCGACTCTGCTCTCCGTCGCACAAGAACAGAGAAATGTAATTCCCCTAAATTTACTGTAATTTTTACTTTTAGTCCTCTGTCTTGTTTTGACCCCCCCCGCTGATGTATCAGGTCTAATGGGCATTGACGTCGCTCTGTGTGCCTTCATTGAACAAACCATTGGATGCTGAATAGGAAGCCGCCCGCGTCTGTTGGCTCGTATCGAGTTAACATCGATCTCCGTCCTCTGGATAACTTTAATTCTGGAGGCAGGAAGTTCGTCGAGAATCACACCGACTGACAGAAGCTCGCCGCGCGGCGCTCAGACTTCGACTGTCGTTTCCTCTCAGTGAATTATGTCCAACTCTCCGCTCGGCAGTAAAATATTCATGTTGTTATTGTTGTGCAGCACTTCGGCGCCGGCTAATGGCAACACAACGGGTCATGAATGATTCAGGAGCAGGTTGAGAACGAGAGGCCGGGGGCGCGGCCATCAACGCCTCACGCGCGTTGGTGAAGGATCGCGTAGCTGCAGACGGTAAACTCGAGTGGCGACGCGAAGAACTCGTGACCTTCTGAATCTGACGGGGCGGACGAGCCGATGTGGGGATCCTCGTTAAGGTGTTGTCACACAAGACCGGGTTATGTTCTCTATGAACACAATGAGGAAATGTTGTTATCAAAGTAATATGTCCACTGATAAATAAGGACTCCAACCAACCTGTAAGAGACAACAGAGAGACACAAAACAACTACAAAGAGACACAAAACAACTACAAAGAGACACAAAACAACTACAAAGAGATGCAAAACAACTACAAAGAGACACAAAACAACTACAAAGAGATGCAAAACAACTACAAAGAGATGCAAAACAACTACAAAGAGACACAAAACAACTACAAAGAGATGCAACACAATGACAAAGAGACACAAAACAACTACAAAGAGATGCAAAACAACTACGAAGAGATGCAAAACAACAACAAAGAGATGCAAAACAATGACAAAGAGACACAAAACAACTACAAAGAGATGCAAAACAACTACGAAGAGATGCAAAACAACTACAAAGAGATGCAAAACAACTACAAAGAGACACAAAACAACTAAGAGATGCAAAACAACTACAAAGTGTCACAAAAACAACTACAAAGAGGCACAAAACAACTACAAAGAGACACAAAACAACTACAAAGAGACACATAACAACTACAACGAGATGCAAAAAAGCTGCAAAGAGACATGATTCCCCCCAAAAAAGGACCAAAACGATGACCGAGTCTCAACATCACCACAAATAGGACGACCACAAAGAGATGGAAAACTAGCACAGACTCAAAGACTCAAATTGACTCCCAGAACAACTACAGAGACACAACATGACCACAAATAGACTAAACAACTCCACCGTGGTGCAAAACAGCTGCAAAGAGACACAAAAGTACCTCGAATTGACACATTGGACAATTACGAACACAAATAAACACACATTGGCCACAAATACACACGAAACAACCAAATAAAAGTATGTGTGTCGTCCTCTCACGCAGGAGAGGTGGTGGGTTCAGGGTCCAGCCGGTCAGCAGTAACTGGAGACACAATGTGCTTCTTAACATGTAACCAGAACCTCCGTCTCTTCTCCATCAAAGCCCTTCGTCCAGAATAAATGTTGCCCCTGAACACAATCCAGGTCTGACATCGGAAAATGTCAGACCTCTTACCACAACTTCCAATGAGTTCTTTTAATGCAGATTCTCTCGTGACAAAGTGTTATACATATTATATATATAGACAAAGTTTGTTTGCTCCACCAGTCAGACCAGTGTGCTCAGCACCGCTGTGTGTGTGTGTGTGTGTGTGTGTGTATTAAATTCAGCTGTGTAAAGCTACATGCTGATGTTACAAAGGGGCTTTAGTCGCTCTTTCCTCTTTTTTAATATTGAGGACCAAACTGCGTGAAACTAAATATTTGTGTTGATGAGCACTGTTATTCAATTTAGTTTCCAAAACATGTCTTCTTTCATTCTAGAGGAAAGATTAAAGATTAAAGATTAAAGATTAAAGATTGAAGTCAGTGATGAAGTGGTGAAGTTTCATGTGATATCTATGAGGTTGTTTATACACATTTATTAATAAAACTATATACTATAAAGCTTTATGCAGAGGGATTTGTTCACACAGCATTCAGAGACTCATTTATACATTTATTAATAAAATGTTGTCTCGTGAAATCTGATAAACAGGTTTTTATGACTTTGGTTTATTTGATCCTCTGAAACAATATCACATGGCCACACAGGTTTTTATAAAAACTACATTTCATTTAATATAAAGTAATGAGGGTTCACATTCCTCTACACATGGTAATTCATAAATGTTGTGATTCATTCAGTAAAAAGTAATGTTATTTAATTTCT
Organism: Cyclopterus lumpus; assembly: GCF_009769545.1. Classification (NCBI taxonomy): domain Eukaryota; kingdom Metazoa; phylum Chordata; class Actinopteri; order Perciformes; family Cyclopteridae; genus Cyclopterus; species Cyclopterus lumpus. The sequence continues at coordinate 22,110,710 of NC_046982.1, read as the reverse complement.
TCGAGCTGAAAAGAGAGAAGAGCGTTTCAGTGTTTTTAAAGCAGAGACGTAGCGCCCTCTAGTGGCAGCCTTCACTCACACATACATGTGTGTATATATATATATATATATATATATATATATATATATATATATATATATATATTAATGTACTCTATGTATTCTTGTTTTGTGTCTGCAGGTTTCTGATCGTTCTGGGATGTTTGATTCTGGCCATTCTGACGACATTCAAGGAACACGAGAATGTGTCTGCTCACTGGCTGGTCATACTGGTAGGACTGGGATGGGTGGAAGCCCGTTAATCTTACATCATTTATTATTAAAAAAAACACGAAACGTAACAAAATGTAAAACTTCTTTCTCGATGACGTCATCGTTCATATTTTCCCCGTCCAGGAAACCTTCGCCATCTTCATCTTCGGAGCAGAGTTTGCTCTGAGGGTCTGGGCGGCCGGATGCTGCTGTCGCTACAAGGGATGGAGGGGGAGGCTGAAGTTCGCTCGCAAGCCCCTGTGCATTCTGGGTAAACGGCTGAACACCCTAAAAATACTGCTGTGTATATATATAAATAACATATATATATATAAAACATATATATTATATAATATATAATTAATATAATATATATTTAACATATATATATAATATATGTATATATATATAATATATATATTATTATATATATATATTATACATACATATATATTATATGTATATATTATCTGTCTGTGATTGGCATTATTGATTGTCGATTGTTACAAAAAGCCTCTTTAGAAGTTGTCTTTTATCCCGTGGTGCATGAACTCATCCAAAAAGCATCTGGGCAAAAAATTACCGCGAAGAACTGAATGCACAGAGATAAAACAAACAAAAAATGCAAAACCAGAAACTAATAACGTTCTAAAACAGGTAAATAAAGACTCTGGATTCATAAAACAGTTCAGCGGTTGATGTTTAGTCCCAGACGGTTAAACCGGGTTGCCCTCGCTCAGATCTCAACATTCATTTCACTTAAATAAGTTAAATAATCTTTTGGAAACTTTGTGATCTGCACTAGAATTTAAAGTTGTGGGTTCAATGTGAACTGCAGTATTGGCATTGTTAACACATGAATATGAATAAAACCCGCTAAATGTCATCTTTATTTATTGTTACAAAGTGCCGTTTGAATCTCATGGACGTCTTTACGTCCAGTCGGCGATTCCACAGCTCCTCCAAGACGCATTCATGACTCACGATAGCTGTGGGACAAAGGAGAACCTTTTGGTGAGTCTTTCTGTGCCGCCCTCAGACATCTTCGTGCTGATCGCCTCGGTGCCGGTGGTGGCGGTGAGGAACCAGGGCAACGTGTTGGCCACGTCGCTGCGCAGCCTGCGCTTCCTGCAGATCCTGCGGATGCTGCGCATGGACCGGAGAGGAGGGACCTGGAAGCTGCTGGGGTCGGCCATCTACGCCCACAGTAAGGTATGAACGACCCCTGTTTCATCACATCGGGGTCTCCCATCTACGCCCACAGTAAGGTATGAACGACCCCTGTTTCATCACACTGGGGTCGGCCATCTACGCCCACAGTAAGGTATGAACGACCCCTGTTTCATCACATCGGGGTCTCCCATCTACGCCCACAGTAAGGTATGAACGACCACTGTTTCATCACATCGGGGTCGGCCATCTACGCCCACAGTAAGGTATGAACGACCCCTGTTTCATCACACTGGGGTCGGCCATCTACGCCCACAGTAAGGTATGAACGACCCCTGTTTCATCACATAGGGGTCTCCCATCTACGCCCTCAGTAAGGTATGAACGACCCCTGTTTCATCACACTGGGGTCGGCCATCTACGCCCACAGTAAGGTATGAACGACCCCTGTTTCATCACATCGGGGTCTCCCATCTACGCCCTCAGTAAGGTATGAACGACCCCTGTTTCATCACATCGGGGTCTTCCATCTACGCCCACAGTAAGGTATGAACGACCCCTGTTTCATCACACTGGGGTCGGCCATCTACGCCCACAGTAAGGTATGAACGACCCCTGTTTCATCACATAGGGGTCTCCCATCTACGCCCTCAGTAAGGTATGAACGACCCCTGTTTCATCACACTGGGGTCGGCCATCTACGCCCACAGTAAGGTATGAACGACCCCTGTTTCATCACATCGGGGTCTCCCATCTACGCCCTCAGTAAGGTATGAACGACCCCTGTTTCATCACATCGGGGTCTTCCATCTACGCCCACAGTAAGGTATGAACGACCCCTGTTTCATCACATCGGGGTCTTCCATCTACGCCCTCAGAAAGGTATGAACGACCCCTGTTTCATCACACTGGGGTCTCCCATCTACGCCCACAGTAAGGTATGAACGACCCCTGTTTCATCACATCGGGGTCTTCCATCTACGCCCACAGTAAGGTATGAACGACCCCTGTTTCATCACACTGGGGTCGGCCATCTACGCCCACAGTAAGGTATGAACGACCCCTGTTTCATCACATCGGGGTCTCCCATCTACGCCCTCAGTAAGGTATGAACGACCCCTGTTTCATCACATCGGGGTCTTCCATCTACGCCCTCAGTAAGGTATGAACGACCCCTGTTTCATCACACTGGGGTCTCCCATCTACGCCCACAGTAAGGTATGAACGACCCCTGTTTCATCACATAGAGGTCTCCCATCTACGCCCTCAGTAAGGTATGAACGACCCCTGTTTCATCACACTGGGGTCTCCCATCTACGGCCTCAGTAAGGTATGAACGACCCCTGTTTCATCACATAGGGGTCTCCCATCTACGCCCACAGTAAGGTATGAACGACCCCTGTTTCATCACATCGGGGTCTCCCATCTACGCCCTCAGTAAGGTATGAACGACCCCTGTTTCATCACACTGGGGTCTCCCATCTACGCCCTCAGTAAGGTATGAACGACCCCTGTTTCATCACATCGGGGTCGGCCATCTACGCCCTCAGTAAGGTATGAACGACCCCTGTTTCATCACATCGGGGTCTTCCATCTACGCCCTCAGTAAGGTATGAACGACCCCTGTTTCATCACATCGGGGTCGGCCATCTACGCCCTCAGTAAGGTATGAACGACCCCGGTTAATGTCCAACGCGACCTCTGAACCCTGTGTGGAGGTAACTCATGTGTGTGGTCCTCAGGAGCTGATCACCGCCTGGTACATCGGCTTCCTGTCTCTGATCCTGGCGTCTTTCCTGGTCTACCTGGTGGAGAAGGACGACGTCACCGTGGAAGTGTCCGGCCACGACAACCCCACCACTCAGCCCAAACCGCAGGACTTCGACACCTACGCCGACGCACTGTGGTGGGGGCTGGTACGTTCATTCAGACTGAGACACAAATATATGTATATATTATTTTGATGAAGTCCTAACTGGCAACATTCCTTAAAGTTGTAATCCTTAAATTGCAATCCTTAAACGGGACATATCATGAATCTTCTCACAAGCCAGTCAGAAACCCTTTAGGTGCCTGTCCCTTTAAGACCCCCTCTTACAGAGAGAGTGCCTGTCTCTTGAAGAGGAGGTCTTAAAGAGACAGGCACTAAAACGGAGCGTTTTTACACAGACGGGGTAAAAACATATAATATACAGAAAATATGAGAAAGATACTGTGTTTATTATCATTAAGCACACAAACAACCACTACACACCTTAAAGAGAGCATATGATGTCCTCTTTAAGATTAAATGACTATCTTTAGAGCTGGTTACTGAATGCAAGTACTTCAAAGGAAGCATGCATAAAGAGTATGAAAAATAGAGGATGAATCCAGAAAGTCCGAAATATTATTGTATTTTAGAATTGTAGTGATATTTGGAATCTTGATTCACGAGTTCACTGATTGACAGCTCCGTCAGAGACTCCTCGGCTCTGATTGGTTGTTGGAACCTGATTCACCGATTACCTGTCTGTTCTACCGTCAGCATGTAGTGACACTATAAGCAAGCGTGTTTGTTTTGTTACTGTCGCTTTAAATGCACGTCATGGAAGACCACTCGCTCTGATTGGACATGTATTCTGTGACACTATCAGGGATAATATGACGTAATAATGTTAACGCTGCAAAGTTAAGGGTTCCATACATTAAAGTGACCAAAGCTGCCTTTGGGGTGAGAAATAACTACATCTGACAAGTTAAGTGTGATATTAATTAGATTTAATTGCTTTGGGCTGTGAGGCTGCAGCTTTTGGCGGTGATCCAAACTCTGGGAGATCTGCCGAAACAATGCCAACAATATATTCTGCTGCGTTCAGGCGTCGTCGGGAAGCTCTAACTTCAAATTCAGCTGCTTAAAAACCTGACGTTCTGTTGGAAAATAATAATACAAAAAGGAGCCTGCAGCCTGTGAGCGAGCCCGTGCTGTAGCTGATGAATGAAGCACCCGGCGACATGACCTCATCAAGGGGGCCGTCCTTCAGCTAGGGGGGGGGGGCGGAGTTCAAGTTCCATGACAGCGAGCATCTGCCCCGCTGAAGTGTCCTTGAGCAAGATACTCCATCGTCGCCATCGACGGTGCCGTGAACCCTTTGAAACGCTGAGCCGGCTCACGGCCGATCCACACGGAGGTCACGGAGGTCACGGAGGTCACAGTGTGTGTCGGTGCAGAGTGTCTCAGCGTGTTCCTGTCTTACAAATACCTCCCGGCAAACAGTCAACTCTTAGAAAAGCGTTGTCTTTATTTGTCGCTCTTCTCTGTGCAGATCACGCTGACCACCATCGGTTACGGGGACAAGACCCCGAAGACCTGGGCCGGCCGACTGCTAGCCGGCACGTTTGCTCTGATCGGAGTGTCCTTCTTCGCTCTGCCTGCAGTGGGTACTCACTCCTGTGTAGAGCTTATGCACAGCAGCAGAAGCACTGTGTGAACAACACATCGGCATATGCATGACGTTATGCAGCTCTGTGTCTCTTTGTGGTTGTTTTGTATCTCTTTGTGGTTGTTTTGTGTCTTTTTGTGGTTGTTTTGTATCTATTTGTAGTTATTTTGTATCTATATGTAGTTGTTTTGTATCTCTTTGTTTTTGTTTTGTATCTCTTTTTCGTCGTTTTTTGTCTATTTGTGGTTGTTTTGTATCTATTTGTAGTTATTTTGTGTCTCTTTGTTGTTGTTTTGTATCTCTTTGTTTTTGTTTTGTATGTATTTGTGGTTGTTTTGTGTCTCTTTGTTGTTGTTTTGTATGTATTTGTGGTTGTTTTGTGTGTCATTGTGTTCATTTTGTGTCTGTCGTTGGTTTGTGTCTCTTTGTGGTTGTTTTGCTTGTCTTTGTAGTTATTTTGTGTCTCTTTGTGGTTGCTTTGCATCTCTTGTGGTTATTTTGTGTCTCTTTGTAGTTATTTTTATTTGTCTTTGTGGTTGTTTTGCCACTTTTTCATAGACATTGTGAGCCTTATTTGAGTCTTTACAGAGTTTTTGCATTTAGTCTTCTTATGTCTCTTTGCAGTTGCTTTTTGTCCTTTTTTGTCCAATTGAGTCTCTTTGTGGTTGTTTTCTCCTTTTTTGTATTTGTGGTCTCTTTGTCAGTTTTTGCTGTTATTTTGCATCTTTCTCTAGTTATTTTGGTCTCTTTGAACTCTTATTGTGTCCATTTGTGGTCAATAATTTAACTGTTATTCTGTTTCTTTGTGAACATTTTGAGTCTCTTCCTGGTTTGTGTCATTTGTCTTTGGGTCTTTTTTTGCAGCTGTTTTGCATCTCTGTCGTTCTTTTGGTCTGTTTGAGTCTTTTGTGGTCTTTCTTTCCTTTTCATAAGCGTTCATTGTCTCTTTGAAGCTCTTCTTGCAGCTGTTCTGCATCTCTTTGTTGCCACGTTCCATTTCTTTGTGGACATGTGGAGTACTTGTCTATTTGACTGAGTTCAGTAGTCCTTCCTCGCCTGCTGGTATTCGTGCACAGCAGGCTGATCCAGAGTCAGCTGACTGTGTTTCCGCTGCAGGGCATCCTGGGGTCCGGCCTGGCCCTGAAGGTCCAGGAGCAGCACCGGCAGAAGCACTTTGAGAAGCGCAGACAACCCGCCGCCGGGCTCATCCAGGTGAGGCCCGCCTCCGCTCACGGAATCACACCGAAGCGCTCACGTTCGACTGTTTAACCGTGACATCACTTCCTGTTTCCTCAAGTCTGCCTGGAGATATTATTCCACCAATCCAATCAGGGAAGACCTTATTGCCACGTGGAGATTTTATGAAACCATCATCTCTCTCCCGTGTTTCAGGTGAGTAACCTGGCCCGTTTCACCCCAAATGACGCTCACCATATCTTGTTGTTTTCCTCCAGTATGAATCTATATTGTTAAACTACATTTACTTTGAGATGAAAACTGAAACATTGATGAATGTGCACTGTCCCTGATAAAAGAATAAATGAATAAAAAAACAATAATTCTGTGTTGAAATCATCAGGAGGAGAGATAGTTATTGTTAGCTGTTAGCAGCCTTAATGGTGCTATTATTATTATTTTTATTATTAATATATCTTCAGGCAGCCTCCTGACACAGATACTCGCTTAAAAAGCTGTTAATTGGCAACTTATTAATTGCAGCTTTGGAAAAAGAGCTTATTGAATAATACTTGTGCATTTTAAGACCTTGCTCTACACAACCAGGGGTTAAATATACACATATATATATATATAAATATACACATATAAACAATATAGCTTGTCGAAAGCAGACCTCAAAGGCATGAAAGTCTTCTGGTTATTGAAGCTCCTCTCTGTTCTCCGTAACTGTTCTACTCGTTCTCTCTGCATCACTTGGAGAACATAGCGAGGTGGTTGAGTCTTTAACGAGCCCCATAATGATCCCCTCGTCCACCTCTAAACAGCTTCCCGTATCAATTCACCAGTGCAATGAATCTCAGATTTGGTAAACATGTGAACGGGGATGTGAATCTCTGACGTCCACTTTGATGACGTGGAGGCCGAGGTTTTATTTTAGAAACCAATTAGTGAGAACATTAGTTATGTTTCATTTAGAAGGAGTAATTAGTGGCCGAGACGGTCTTTAGGTTTCCCTTCATCGTGTAGAAGAACATTAACGAGTCCCTACAGTCAAAACCTGTCAAGGGAAATCTCACTGAGGAGGTTTGATTCGTGGACTTAATGCTTCTCGTCTTCGTGAGCTGAACGATGTCTTGAGTCTGTCGCAGGAATCAATACGCAGTCGCTTCTGGCGACCTCGCTGTAACGACATGACTACACAGCTGAAGACATGTTTCACAGTTAGCAGACGGTTCAGAAATACGGTGTAGAAGTCTATGCTTCATGTGTTAAAGCTGCACTCTCTCTCCTGACCACCAGGGTGGCGACTCCTCTGGTTGTATAGAAGTCTGTGCTTCATGTGTTAAAGCTGCATTCTCTCTCCTGACCACCAGGGGGCGACTCCTCTGGTTGTGTAGAAGTCTATCCTTCATGTGTTAAAGCTGCATTCTCTCTCCTGACCACCAGGGTGCGACTCCTCTGGTTGTATAGAAGTCTGTGCTTCATGTGTTAAAGCTGCATTCTCTCTCCTGACCACCAGGGGGCGACTCCTCTGGTTGTATAGAAGTCTATGCTTCATGTGTTAAAGCCGCATTCTCTCTCCTGCCCACCAGGGGGCGACTCCTCTGGTTGTATAGAAGTCTATGCTTCATGTGTTAAAGCCGCATTCTCTCTCCTGACCACCAGGGGGCGACTCCTCTGGTTGTATAGAAGTCTATGCTTCATGTGTTAAAGCTGCATTCTCTCTCCTGACCACCAGGGGGCGACTCCTCTGGTTGTATAGAAGTCTATGCTTCATGTGTTAAAGCTGCATTCTCTCTCCTGACCACCAGGGGGCGACTCCTCTGGTTGTGTAGAAGTCTATCCTTCATGTGTTAAAGCTGCATTCTCTCTCCTGACCACCAGGGGGCGACTCCTCTGGTTGTATAGAAGTCTGTGCTTCATGTGTTAAAGCTGCATTCTCTCTCCTGACCACCAGGGGGCGACTCCTCTGGTTGTGTAGAAGTCTATCCTTCATGTGTTAAAGCTGCATTCTCTCTCCTGACCACCAGGGTGCGACTCCTCTGGTTGTATAGAAGTCTGTGCTTCATGTGTTAAAGCTGCATTCTCTCTCCTGACCACCAGGGGGCGACTCCTCTGGTTGTATAGAAGTCTATGCTTCATGTGTTAAAGCCGCATTCTCTCTCCTGACCACCAGGGGGCGACTCCTCTGGTTGTATAGAAGTCTATATAAATGACTCTACTTCTCTTGATGTATTCCCTCAGTAAACATTGTAAACATTAGTTTTTGGTCTCAATCTCTAGTTTCAAGTCTTCTTCAATACAGCGTGATGTTCATTTAGTAAATTATGGTCATCTAGAGTCAAACAGACCATAAAGCAGGGGACGCTTTAGGGGCGGAGCTACCAGGTGATTGTCCGTTCTGGTTGTTCAGGTTTTTTGGTTTTAGAACTTAATCTCTGTCACATTTGGTTTTCACTTGATGAATGTAAACATTTTTAAAAGCTTTTTAAACCCTCGTGGGAAGTTCATGTGACGAGCAGAACGATTCCAGTTGAAGATGCATTGATAACCATGAAGCCGTCACACACCGTCTGATTCTATCACAGCCTCATTACACCGGAGCGCTCCACTGAGCCGCCATGTTCAACATGCAGGATTAAGTTACTGCTGCTGGAAGGGGGGGGGGGCAAAGGTGTAGACCCGGTGGAGATACAGAGCTAGACGTCAGGAAAGGAAGCGAGGGACCGAAAAAGGAAGCGACAAAGGTGTAGACCCGGTGGAGCGAGGAGAGAGGGAGGAACGGAGAGTTTTAACAGAGGAATTAGTCGTCTGACATTATCTTGTTGCTCAGAGCGAACAGGTGGACGACTGCCAGCTGCTACAGCGGGGCTGCCAGCTCCGACAAGAGTGTGTGTGTGTGTGTGTGTGTGTGTGTGCCGTTGTGTTAACACTTCAGAACTTCGAGTGGTTTCTTCCCTTTTTTCCCTGTCAAAGGTTATTTTTGGTGAGTTTTTCCTGATCCGATGTGAGGTCAAAGGTCAGGGATGTGTACAGATTGTAAAGCCCTCTGAGGGGAGGTTGTAATTTGTGATATTGGGCTATAGAAAATAAAATGAATTGAATTGAATGAGTGTACAGTTGGTGGAGTGCGTTGTCTGGGTCACAGGTTTCTCAACCTTTGGTAAGTGTAAATATCCCCAAGACGATAAGTGAGAATAAAAAACACAACAGTTGAATTAAAGATCTGTAAAGCTGTATCTCTGCCTGTCATGAATCCAAATGGAATGTATTCAAGGTCATATTTTCTCAACTCACGCCTTTTACTTTTAATATCCCACGTCAATATTTCCGTAACAAACAAACAAAACAAGCTCCCTTTGCGTCAGCGCGTGGAGCAACGTGAGCTAACGTTAGCATTGAGATATTTAAACCCGAACGCCTTGAAATGACCGTTTCATCGTTTATTTTTTGTGAATTCTTGACCACATGAAGATATATTTAAAAAAATAGATATAAAAAATTCTTGAGCACATGAAGATATTAAAATCTAATAAAAAAATAAATAAAAATAATTAAAAAAATAAATAAAAATGTCACCGAAATGGTGGTTTTCTTTCCTCAGTATTCAGTGAAGAAGCAGTCAGAAAGAGGTCCTCTCTTCCCATTCTGCAGCCTCTCAGCGTCCCGATCCTCCACAAAGAGCCTCACATTGTGTCTCCTGTGGGAGCGAAGTCGCTGAGAGCGCTCCACGTTTCAGAGGCTCCGGTTACCCCGGCTCTCGGCCTGTTCCAAGGCACACGGGAGTCTTATTTTACCCAGGGAGCCCTCGTCTTTGTGCTGCCAAATATTGACAGCTATCGGCCGATAAAGGAGTCCCCTCGCAGCTCTCTGAGGCCTCCTTACGCCGGGAGAACCGCATTGTCACGTTTGAGGCGGCAGACCGGGAGAGATTAAATGGAGATTCAAGGAAAAGTCTAGAAGAAGGGATTCCTTGAGAAGATGCTGGTGTTGTTTGGTTCGTCTTCAGAATTGCGAGAAACATTAAAGAAATGCCCCAAGAAATGTCTGGAAGGCCCTCCAAGCCGGTGATTTGAAAGATCTGGTATGTTTACTTTGGATCTCTCAGGAGTTCAATGCGCTCAATACGTCTGATGAGGTAATCCCAGAAAAGCTGTTCAACACCGTAGAAACCGAAATGACTTCTAGATGGAACCCTTTGAATATACATATTATTATTATTACTATTATTAGCACCATTAAAAGGTGCAAATGGTTAGAAACCTTCACAGTCGGTTCTAGGGGAAACCCTTTATGTTGGGTTCTAGGTAGAACACTGAAAGGCTGAAGAACCCGATATGGTTCTAGTTAGCATCTTTATTTCCAAGAGCGTAGATGTAGGAAGACTCAAAGATCTTTAGCTGTGAATGATTTGTTTTGTGTCACCTGACGTGGGTTGAAAGAACAAACAAAACCACATGTATGAACCATCTGTAATTGGACCTCTGTAGAGATATTTTGAGGCCTGGACTTTGGGTTAGAACTACAATGCCTGCACACAGGTGGGTGTAGTACAACTCTTCACTGAGAAAGGACCTGAAATCCTTCAAACTGTTGAGATGTTCCAGTCTGCAGACCTTCACCAGGTCTAAGTCGATAGATGGGACAAGATACACACAGTCAGCAAACATCTCCCCAAAGCTAAAGGCCTCTTTAACTCTTAACATCGTCATAATTAAACAATCATTCTCACCATTGTGAACAAGACACGTGTTAAAAGGAGGTTGGTATAGCGCTGTACGATATCAGGACGTCCTCATCCTCCATACTGTATCTCTTCTTCCCCCTTTTCTTGTGGTCCCGTTTCAGCCAAAAGCTGAGTCTACTCGAGCGCGTCCGCCTCCCCAACGCGCGGCCGTCGGTCGGGACGACCAAGAGGCTCACGAGTCACGGCGACTCCATCGAGGAAAGTCCCTCCAAGGACCCCAAACCCGCCGGCTTCAGTAACCGCGAACGCTTCCGCACCGCCTTCCGCATGAAGGCCTACACGCTCCGCCAGAGCTCTGAAGGTACGGAAGGGAAGGCCACGACCCTCGATAGCACGAACTTTCAGCTTCATTTATGTCACCGTCGTATTAACTTTCTATGAATTTGCGCCTCGAGGTTTTTTCTCCTCGTCAGATGGCGGCGGCCTGGCAGAACCAGCCTTAGAGGAGCGGGGCTTCCCCCCGGACATCCTCATGGAGGAGATGATCCCCACACTGAAGCTGGTCATCAGGGCAGTCAGGTGGGGAGCCGTGAATCTCATGATGGTTTCTTCCAGTGAAACAGCATTGATTGCTTTTGTTTTGTCCACGAAAGACACAGTTGGTTCATGTAAGAAGAGGTGTTGTTGTCATTAGTTATTGTATTTTAACACTCAGTACAAAGAATACAGGAAGTCATTTTAAAAGATGGTGATTCAAATCAGGAGAAACCATATTTGAGTAAAGAAATCAATCAATCTGCTACTGCAAAATAAGATTGGTGTTCAGAGAGCGTGTTCGGGGCAGGGTGAGCAGAGGGAACCAGAGACCAGATCCCAGTCTGGCTTACAGTGTGCTGGTTCCATCCGTTGACATGATGCAGGAATTCAATCTAGCGCGAGGGCCCGCGAGATGAGTGATTAACCCCGTGAAAGTGGCGCTTCCTTCCACACCATTATTTTGGGTCTGAATGGGTCTGAATGGGAACGCTCAGACCTGGAGGAGGTTTCAGTTTCAGGACCCGAGACTTTCTGCCAAACACTGAAGGAAGAGGGGGAGCTTGTGGGTGGCAGGGTGAGCTCAGGATGGGAGATGACTCCACAATCTGAAAGAGGTTGGGTTTGATCCCACGTACGTTCATCAAGCCGGTCTTTGATCCCAGCTACAAGTCTGTAAAGGGTGACATCGTACTTTCCCTTTATTAGATGTCAGATAGAGGTTTCACAAAGCAACGTGAGCTGTCGCCCCCCAAGGGAAACAGTCTGTGTGTCCTTGGGAGGGATTATTTAACCCAGACCAGTTTTGGTCTCGCAGTTTTGTCTGAATATGTATTAATATGTCTTTGTCTCACAGGATCATGCAATTCCTCTTGAACAAGAAGCGGTTTAAGGAAACTCTGAGGCCGTACGACGTGAAAGACGTGATCGAGCAGTACTCCGCTGGACACCTGGACATGCTCTGTCGGATCAAATACCTCCAGACGAGGTCAGCATGCTGTTTGTAGTGAAGCGGAGGCCTCCTCTTCCTCCTCTTCCTCCAGCTCATCCTGTTTCTCTTCCTTTCAGGATCGACATGATTCTGGCCCCTGGACCCCCCCTCACCCCCAAACAAAAGAAAACTCAGAAAACGCCCTTCACCTACCCGTCCAGTCAGTCGCCCAGGTACCGACCACTCAATGTCAGCACGCTGTATCG
>NC_046982.1:22018269-22093269 GCF_009769545.1 Cyclopterus lumpus | reverse complement strand
TCATGTGTTAAAGCTGCATTCTCTCTACTGACCACCAGGGGGTGACTCCTCTGGTTGTATAGAAGTCTATGTTTCATGTGTTAAAGCTGCATTCTCTCTCCTGACCACCAGGGGGCGACTCCTCTGGTTGTATAGAAGTCTATGCTTCATGTGTTAAAGCTGCATTCTCTCTCCTGACCACCAGGGGGCGACTCCTCTGGTTGTATAGAAGTCTATGCTTCATGTGTTAAAGCTGCATTCTCTCTCCTGACCACCAGGGGGCGACTCCTCTGGTTCTCCTTTTTCCATGTTCCACCCAATTTTTACTAATCTGTCCATTATCAACGTTCGCCGTTAGATTTGCCTCAATATGTCAGGACGGGTGGGCAAGTCTAGACAAATGAAGTTAACTACATGATATGCTGTTGAGTATTATTAATGTTTTGTGTATGAAGTTTTCTTTTTGTCTGGATCAAAGCACAAAGAGAAAAATGTGCCAAAAACCTTTAATCTGAAGACAGCGTTGAACCATAACTTAAACATGACTTATGACACCAGCCTGGGACAGCGAGCTAAACACAAATAACAACATCAAAAATAACACAAAAGTTGCTGCATGGTGTCTTTTAATATTTACTGACGGTTCCTTTATGGCCTCACAGACAATAGGGTTATTATTACAGGTAGATAACATGACACTCTGAGAAAGAGAAGAACATCTTTCCATACGTGAAGATCGGATATTACGAACAGCTTTGTGTGAGTTACTTAAAGCAGCTTTTCTGTGTTCTTAGGTTTTATTTTAAGGAAGTTTGGACAACTTTACACTCGTGGCCTTCGGAGCTGTGCATCATTTTTCTCATTCCAGTTTGTAACAAATTGCCTTTTCTATTCTGCATTAGAACACTTTGAATATTTTGATTTGATGATATAATATGCAAATGTATTCTTACTTTATTTTTTTATTTTTTGTCTTTTCAATTGCGGTAGTTATTAATAAAGTATTTAATTGAAACTTGTATGACTGGGCTCTGTTTGAACACGAGACAAACTGAGGATATGTGAACGTCAACGTTTCTGAACCCTCATATCTCCCTCGAAGAAACACACAGAAAAGATTTAGGTTTTGAGACGTAACGTTGCGTAACAATGTAACGTAACGTTGTGTAACAATGTAACGTAACGTTGCGTAACAATGTAACGTAACGTTGCGTAACAATGTAACGTAACGTTGCGTAACAATGTAACGTAACGTTGTGTAACAATGTAACATAACGTTGCGTAACAATGTAACGTAACGTTGCGTAACAATGTAACGTAACGTTGCGTAACAATGTAACGTAACGTTGTGTAACAATGTAACATAACGTTGCATAACAATGTAACGTAACAATGTAACGTAACAATGTAACGTAACAATGTAATGTAACAATGTAACGCAACAATGTAACGTAACGTTGCGTAACAATGTAATGTAACAATGTAACGTAACAATGTAACGTAACAATGTAACGTTGCATAACAATGTAACGTAACAATGTAACGTAACAATGTAACGTAACAATGTAACGTTGCGTAACAATATAACGTAACAATGTAACGTAACAATGTAACGGAACAATGTAACGGAACAATGTAACGTTGCATAACAATGTAACGTAACTATGTAACGTAACAATGTAACGTAACAATGTAACGTAACTATGTAACGTAACTATGTAACGTAACAATGTAACGTAACAATGTAACGTAACAATGTAACGTTGCAGTACAATGTAACGTAACAAAGTAACATTAAAATGTAACTACCGTCAACCAACCTCCTTGGTAACTTCATGGTAACAATGTTTCGTAAAGTAAAGTCAGCCTTTACTTCTAGTGTCACATGACCAACAGTCTCCTGGGTGAAAGTCGTGTGTTTGTTCCACCTCGTAGGTTCAACGTGTGTTTCGTTGCTCTTTATAGAACTTGGTTTGGTTTGCAGAACGCCAACAATGTTCACTTTAAATGTCTCTCGTTGATCGACTTGTTATCTGTTTACAAATGATTTCTCTTTATTGAATTGAATCCCGTTGTCTGTGTCATGATTAGCTGACAGTGTGCGTCGTCACTCCTCTCTTCACTCCTCGTCACTCCTTTCTTCACTCCTTTCTTCACTCCTCTCTTCACTCCTTTCTTCACTCCTCTCTTCACTCCTCTCTTCACTCCTTTCTTCACTCCTCTCTTCACTCCTCTCTTCACTCCTCTCTTCACTCCTCTCTTCACTCCTCTCTTCACTGCTTTCTTCACTCCTTTCTTCACTCCTCTCTTCACTCCTCTCTTCACTCCTTTCTTCACTCCTCTCTTCACTCCTTTCTTCACTCCTCTCTTCACTCCTCTCTTCACTCCTCTCTTCACTCCTCTCTTCACTCCTTTCTTCACTCCTTTCTTCACTCCTTTCTTCACTCCTCTCTTCACTCCTTTCTTCACTCCTCTCTTCACTCCTCTCTTCACTCCTCTCTTCACTCCTTTCTTCACTCCTCTCTTCACTCCTCTCTTCACTCCTCTCTTCACTCCTCTCTTCACTCCTCTCTTCACTCCTCTCTTCACTCCTCTCTTCACTGATCTGCGGCTCCGATGTCACTCTGGTTTGTTACCTCCACTGTAAGAAGTGTGGCTCTGGACCGCTCTGGTAAGTTGTTCTTAGCAATCGAGAAAAACTGTAATTTGTTCAAATTATTTGTTAAAAAAAACACTCCATCATGTGAGCGTAGTGGCAGTATGAATCTGTAACACTCTTGTATTATGCCAATAACATCTTTATTACATAATACATCTCAAAACTAGAGCCAACACCACACCAACGCTGAAATATTACCCCTTATTTTGAAATTGATTATTACATTTTTTTTTAAAATCTCATAGGGAAAATGTAATATAAAGAATTCTTAATTTCTTAAACTAATTTTTCAGTTGTTTTTTATTTTATTTTGAGTCTCTTAAACTAGTAACAATAAGAAATCTGTGTATGGAGTAAACATCTAGTTAAAGTCTATATATATATTGTTTATATTTTTATATTTCTATATTTTCAGATTTTTATATTTTCAGATTTTTATATATGTATTTTTTTTGTACTAATTTTAATGTTTTAATTTGTAATTTTTATATCATATTTTTTATTTGAGCAGCTGATTGGACAACAGCTTCCCTGAAACAAGGAAACCACTCCTGATAACTGTTTGGTGTAAAAACACAACACTGAACCATTTCTTGCAGTGGAGCCGGTGGGTTTATGGACCAGTGCCCGGGGGGGGGGGGGGGGGGGGGGGGGGGCATCACTCGCTCCTTATCTGGCCCGAGGTGGCGGAGGAATCGAGCAGCCGGTGAGTCGTGTTGGATTCTTCAAGAGGAATTACAATAATTCATGTTTTGGGCCAAAGAGCGTCTGACGGACGTGGATTCAAATATCTGATTCAGAGTCAGTTCTCCTCAAACGTTAATGAGTCAAATTACAGGATTACAAAAAGTAAGTTTGACTTGATTCCCTCCAGCAGGAGTGTTACATGTATTACTTATTGTTTTATTACTTCATCATTCCTCTGATTAATATATTAATATTAAGATGTCACCGTTCAGTCTGTGTGGCTTCTCGGTCTGGATTGCTTTTATTCAATATTTGACTATTATGCAGAGCATTCAGAGCCTCATTTATACTACATTTATTAACAACAACTATATATTATGAAGCTTTCAAGCCTCATTTATACTACTTTTATGAGTAAAATATGGGGAAAATGGATTTATTTTATTCGTGGAGTGAAACAAAGATAATCCATTCTTGTCTGATTGGGGGAAGTTTATCATCTGTTAGTTTATATTTACTTTGGCGTCTCGCTTCAATAACTTAAAAGCATCAACTTTTCATCTTGTTTTTTTAACATGCAAGTTAAATTGTGGTGCAGAAGAAGTATTTGTTATTAGTAACTGAAGCTGCAGGGTCGGTCTCTATTTCCAGCTCTGTTGTGAACGCGGGGCCACCAGGGAGACCAGGGGCCACCAGGGAGACCAGGGGCAGCCAGGGAGACCAGGGGCCACTGGTTTGAGTGGTGTGGACTAAAAACTGATGACATCATTGTGGAGAAACCTTTTTTCTACCTGAGACCAGTTCACCTGAGACATGAGGACACGGGGGGCGTAGAGGCATTGATCCAGGTCCGTGGTTCTGTGGGTCCGTGGTTCTGTGGGTCTGTGGGTCTGTGGTTCCGCCTCAGCTCAGTCATGGACGTCTTCCAGAGCGCCGCGGGGCGTCCTCGTCTCGGCTTCCTGATCGCCGTCTCCTCCACTTTGCTGCTCGTCCTCTTCAGCCGAGGTAGGTCAGCTGCTCAGCCTTGTGGGTCAGGAGGGTTAGGGGTTAGGGGTTAGGGGTTAGGGGTCGAGGGTTAGGGGTTGAGGGTTAGGGGTTGAGGGTTAGGGGTTAGGGTTGAGGGTTGAGGGTTAGGGTTGAGGGTTGGGTAGTTAGGGTTAGGGTTAGGGGTTAGGGGGTTAGGGGTTTAGGGGTTGATGGTTAGGGTTAGCTTTAGGGGTTGAGGGTTAGGGTTAGGGGTTGGGTTGAGGGTTGGGGGTTAGGGTTGAGGGTTAGGGTTGGGGGTTAGGGTTAGGGGTTAGGGTTAGGGGTTAGGGGTTAGGTTAGGGGTTAGGGTTAGCTTTAGGGGTTGAGGGTTAGGGTTAGGGGTTGGGGTTGAGGGTTGAGGGTTAGGGTTGAGGGTTAGGGTTGGGGGTTAGGGTTAGGGGTTAGGGGTTAGGTTAGGGGTTAGGGTTAGCTTTAGGGGTTGAGGGTTAGGGTTAGGGGTTGGGGTTGAGGGTTAGGAGTTAGGGTTAGGGGTTGAGGGTTAGGAGTTAGGGTTAGGGGTTGAGGGTTAGGTGTATATGATATTCACATAAATCTCCCCACGTCGTCCGACGACTTCGCAGTTGAATAGAGACTTACGGCAATGCACTGGCCGACGCATATCACTTAGTATTCCCCTCGCCTTTACACTTTGACCCAGGAAATTGAATCTAATATACGGATTTAACCCGTTGCACAGAGTAATACGGAATATAGGGGAGCAGAAATAGGAAGCGGTGGTGTGAATACGCCAAGAACCCTTCCTCGCTTGGATTAAGCGATTCTGCATACCTATCCGACACTCCTTTGGAGGGGAGCGTCGGAAGGTAGGAGGGGATAAAGTGGCTAAGTTTTGGTATCTAAGGGACTACAGTTTTAGGTTATAAGAGGTTTTGAAGGTAAGGTAGAAGAGGTAATATTGTGGGTTGGGTTTAGGTAAGTGTTACAATGGTTGAGGTTAGTAAAGAGGACTGGGTTAGGGTTAGATTTGTTATTTAGGAATTGGGGTTAGGGTTAAACGGTTAGGGTTAAGTTTTAGGTGCGTAATCGAATGGTTGGGGTTAGTAAAAAGGATTGGGTTAGGGTTAGAATCGTTATTTAGGGGAAATGAACGAGTTGGTGGATAAATCGGAGGAGCAGAGGGTTGATATGGTTGATAGAGTATTCAGATTAAAAAGGTAGTTTATTATATCATGAATACTTCATTTAGATCATTGTATTTAGAGTCGAGGAAAGCTTGGTTTAACGATTGGTCTTTTCTAAGGTTCCATGTTAGGTATACAGTGACCCCTTTCTTCAAATTTTCTGCAAAGAACATGTTCGTCAGTTATGGACCTCAGGATCATTGAGTGTTTCGGCCATTACCACAAGACACCCTCTTCTGAGGGGGGCCCCCCTGGGATGATCAAGTCCCAGGCCGTGTTACTTTACAGCAAATATGAGGGGTCACTGGCTCGGGTTGAGGCCTGTAGGAAGTTAAGTCGTGCTTTTAGGCAGTTTGTTCAGGTTTAGTTTATTTAAGGGACTTTTAAGGGATAAGAATCAATGAATATCTATCATTGAGATTTGTGGTATCAGAAATTAAAGATTCTAAGATTAGAGATTTTTTTTACTTTTGCAGTATCAAAATTAAAATTTAAAATGTTAAAATTATTAAAGGGGTTTGGGGTTGAGGGTTAGGAGTTAGGTTGAGGGTTAGGAGTTAGGGTTAGGAGTTAGGTTGAGGGTTAGGGTTAGGGTTAGGGGTTAGGGTTAGGGTTTGGGGTTGAGGGTTAGGAGTTAGGTTGAGGGTTAGGAGTTAGGGTTAGGAGTTAGGTTGAGGGTTAGGAGTTAGGTTGAGGGTTAGGAGTTAGGGTTAGGAGTTAGGTTGAGGGTTAGGGTTAGGGTTAGGGGTTAGGGTTAGGGGTTGAGGGTTAGGGTTTGGGGTTGAGGGTTAGGAGTTAGGGTTAGGAGTTAGGGTTGAGGGTTAG
Organism: Cyclopterus lumpus; assembly: GCF_009769545.1. Classification (NCBI taxonomy): domain Eukaryota; kingdom Metazoa; phylum Chordata; class Actinopteri; order Perciformes; family Cyclopteridae; genus Cyclopterus; species Cyclopterus lumpus. The sequence continues at coordinate 22,086,951 of NC_046982.1, read as the reverse complement.
GGTTAGGGTTAGGGGTTGAGGGTTAGGGTTTGGGGTTGAGGGTTAGGAGTTAGGGTTAGGAGTTAGGGTTGAGGGTTAGGGTTAGGGGTTAGGGTTAGGGTTAGGGGTTAGGGGTTAGGGGTTAGGGGTTAGGGTATCTAATTTAATGTGTCTTCTTACAATGCAGCTTCTACTATGAAGGTTGCAGCCTTCAGGGAATATAAATAATAATAATTAGGGGTGTGGTAAATTACATTAACGATAACTGGGATCCTCAAAATAACATCATTGATATTGTGTAAATAATCTAGTGCCTCTTTTATCATTATATATATATATATATATATATATATATATATATATATATATATCTTTATTTATATACATAAGTCAAAGCTTATTACTTGATATGAAAGTGCACAAACGCATACTTCATTATTCTCTACTTGTTGTTGATGTTTGTTTTCATATTAATAGTTTTATTTACAGTTCATTGCCAATGAAAATGTACCACATTATTTGAAGAGTAACACAAACACAGTTTTTAATGCAAATAATAAAACGCCAACATATTGCGTTAATGTTATATTATCACACATATTATCGTACGAGGTTGCACACTCCTATTTATTTACATTAACTTAAATTGGCTTTATGATTAAAGTCATAAATAAATAAAAAAAGTCACATTGCAATCCTGAAGTCTAATTGTCCACCATGTTTAATTATAAATCTATAAAGTAACACAAATAACATTGTCATATTCATGTAATGTGTTGTAACTCTGTAACTCCGTTCATCTGGTCACATGACATCTATTCCTTCTGTCCATCCGGGGAGAGGGATCCTCCTCTGTTGCTCTCCTGAAGGTTTCTTCCCTTTTTTCCCTGTCAAAGGTTATTTTTGGGGAGTTTTTCCTGATCCGATGTGAGGTCAAAGGTCAGGGATGTCGTATGTGTACAGATTGTAAAGCCCTCTGAGGGGAGTTTGTGATTTGTGATATTGGGCTATACAAAATAAACTGAATTGAATTGAATAACTGACTGCGAACCTCTTCTTGATGATAAAGGTTAAAGCCCGACCTCCTCACAGAGCTGGGGTTATTTTAATAACTAACACCCCCCCGAGGGACGGATTCCTCCGGGTAATTGTTTTAGTGCATCCTGCAATTAATGCGGCCACATTGTGCTGATGCGGCTAATTCCATAATAGAGATTAAAACCACAATGAGCTCCCATTGACTTTCCTGTCTGCTTTTATTTCCCCAGAAATCCCGGCGGAGCGCATCGACCCGGCCGCCATCGACCTCACGCCGCTGGTCAACACTTTAGTAAACACGAGCCAATCGGGTACGTTGTCGTAATGTCGTTCACGTGGAAGTCGATCGTGAGCTGTAACTCTGGTGATTAAACCGTCCAGGCTTTTCTTTTCCCCTCCAGAGGTCAAACTGCTTATCCTGTTAAGTCAGTTAACAGTTCGCTCAATCCGCGACACTTTCCACGAAGTCGTGAAGCGAGAAGGCAAAAAGAAACTATTCACAAATAAAACATTTGTGTCGGAACGTCCGCCTCCAAAGCTCTTTCAATCCAGATCTCCATCTTTTCTTAACGTAACTGAGATGTTTCCTGTGAATACAGTTGCTGGACTTCTGTAGGACCTTTTTGTTGTTGTTGTGATGAGAATTGTTTTGTTTTGTTGTTTGTTTGCATTCTGCACACAAGCCTGAAAATGGTGCCCAATGAATTTGAGTTTGATTTCAACGTTGTTCGAGTTAAACAAACATCATTTATCATCTGAAACCTTATTGGGGTCAATGAGGAGCCAACGATTGGTCCTTTTCTAATTGCTCTATGATCAACTGTGATCTGATTTCATGTCTCTTAAAGCAACAGTAGTCTTTTCCTCGTTGCCATGGTACCATCTTGTCTTGTTGCATTGGCAGCATTTTTCCTGCGAATGTCGCCAACCAGTTTATATTATAAAATACGTGTATATGAATATTGTGTATAACAAGTGTATATAAATACGTGTATATGAATATTGTATATAACAAGTGTATATAAATACGTGTATATGAATATTGTATATAACACGTGTATATAAATACGTGTATATGAATATTGTATATTGTATATAACACGCGTATATAAATACGTGGATATGAATATTGTATATTGTATATAACACGTGTATATAAATACGTGTATATGAATATTGTATATTGTATATAACACGCGTATATAAATACGTGGATATGAATATTGTATATTGTATATAACACGTGTATATAAATACGTGGATATGAATATTGTATATTGTATATAACACGCTTATATAAACACGTGTATATGAATATTGTATATTGTATATAACACGTGTATATAAATACGTGTATATGAATATTGTATATTGTATATAACACGTGTATATATAAATACGTGTATATGAATATTGTATATAACACGTGTATATAAATACGTGTATATGAATATTGTATATTGTATATAACACGTGTATATAAATACGTGTATATGAATATTGTATATTGTATATAACACGCGTATATATAAATACGTGTATATGAATATTGTATATTGTATATAACACGCTTATATAAATACGTGTATATGAATATTGTATATTGTATATAACACGCGTATATAAATACGTTTATATGAATATTGTATATTGTATATAACACGCGTATATATAAATACGTGAATATGAATATTGTATATTGTATATAACACACGTATATACATACGTTTATATGAATATTGTATATTGTATATAACACGCGTATATAAATACGTTTATATGAATATTGTATATTGTATATAACACGCGTATATATAAATACGTGTATATGAATATTGTATATTGTATATAACACGCGTATATAAATACGTGTATATGAATATTGTATATTGTATATAACACGCGTATACATAAATACGTGTATATGAATATTGTATATTGTATATAACACGCGTATACATAAATACGTGTATATGAATATTGTATATTGTATATAACACGCGTATACATAAATACGTGTATATGAATATTGTATATTGTATATAACACGCGTATACATAAATACGTGTATATGAATATTGTATATTGTATATAACACGCGTATACATAAATACGTGTATATGAATATTGTATATTGTATATAACACGCGTATATATAAATACGTGTATATGAATATTGTATATTGTATATAACACGCGTATACATAAATACGTGTATATGAATATTGTATATTGTATATAACACGCGTATACATAAATACGTATATATGAATATTGTATATTGTATATAACACGCGTATACATAAATACGTGTATATGAATATTGTATATTGTATACAACACGCGTATACATAAATACGTGTATATGAATATTGTATATTGTATATAACACACGTATATATAAATACGTGTATATGAATATTGTATATTGTATATAACACGCGTATACATAAATACGTGTATATGAATATTGTATATTGTATATAACACGCGTATATATAAATACGTGTATATGAATATTGTATATTGTATATAACACGCGTATATATAAATACGTGTATATGAATATTGTATATTGTATATAACACGTGTATATAAATACGTGTATATGAATATTGTATATTGTATATAACACGCGTATATATAAATACGTGTATATGAATATTGTATATTGTATATAACACGTGGATATAAATACGTGTATATGAATATTGTATATTGTATATAACACTCGTATATATAAATACGTGTATATGAATATTGTATATTGTATATAACACGCGTATATATAAATACGTGTATATGAATATTGTATATTGTATATAACACGTGTATATAAATACGTGTATATGAATATTGTATATTGTATATAACACGCGTATACATAAATATGTGTATATGAATATTGTATATTGTATATAACACGCGTATATATAAATACGTGTATATGAATATTGTATATTGTATATAACACGTGTATATAAATACGTGTATATGAATATTGTATATTGTATATAACACGTGTATATAAATACGTGTATATGAATATTGTATATTGTATATAACACGCGTATACATAAATATGTGTATATGAATATTGTATATTGTATATAACACGCGTATACATAAATATGTGTATATGAATATTGTATATTGTATATAACACGCGTATACATAAATACGTGTATATGAATATTGTATATTGTATATAACACGCGTATACATAAATACGTATATATGAGTATTGTATATTGTATATAACACGCGTATATATAAATACGTGTATATGAATATTGTATATTGTATATAACACGCGTATACATAAATACGTGTAAATATAAATACGTGTATATGAATATTGTATATTGTATATAACACGTGGATATAAATACGTGTATATGAATATTGTATATTGTATATAACACTTGTATATATAAATACGTGTATATGAATATTGTATATTGTATATAACACGCGTATATATAAATACGTGTATATGAATATTGTATATTGTATATAACACGTGTATATAAATACGTGTATATGAATATTGTATATTGTATATAACACGCGTATACATAAATATGTGTATATGAATATTGTATATTGTATATAACACGCGTATATATAAATACGTGTATATGAATATTGTATATTGTATATAACACGCGTATATATAAATACGTGTATATGAATATTGTATATTGTATATAACACGTGTATATAAATACGTGTATATGAATATTGTATATTGTATATAACACGCGTATATATAAATACGTGTATATGAATATTGCATTGGATCAGAGGTTCAATATGCATTTGTCCTCCAGGCTCCCGGAAGCTCTTCTCCCTCCTCAGTGTGACGTCCTACAGCTCGCTGGCTCTGCACAAGCTCACCCTGCTGGTCTACAACAGTAAGTACACGTACTACTCTGGAAGTATGTAGAGATATCATCCTCTATTCAAACCGTACAACATATTGGAGGAGATGATGTCAGTCAGCAGGGCCACCTGGTGGTTTGGATGTGCAGCTGCCTGTAAGGAACCTTGCATGAGTATTAAAGGACCTAAAGCACATTTTGGACCTGATTGAAATATAAGTATGGAACCAGCCTCGTTGACATCCAGTTCATACAGAAGCTGTGCAACGTTTAATCAGAATGACAGTTTAAAAAATGTATGTTATTTGCAGTCAGAGTGAATGTAGAGAGAGAAGTCTGTAATGGGAGGAGCCTAAAGTAATGGGTGGAGCCTTACGGTGACATGGGGAGGGGGTAAATATATATATTTAATGTACATCTGGTCAGAACGCTAGACTGTATTGTGACTTTTTTGAGAATACAAACATTTTTTGTTTTCTTTACAAAATGCTATTTGTTAAGGCCACATAACACACACAAAATGAAGAAAAATACACAAAAGAAAAATACACAAAAGAAAAATACACAAAAGAAAAATTCACAAAAGAAAAATACACAAAGTATTGGGGTTTTCTCCACCTTTCCTGGATCATGTTGCAGATGGAAGGTTTTGCACTTTGGCCGTCGATATTTCCGAAGTGGACGTAGTCATTGGTCCTACAGTTTGGAAGCCTTGGGTTCGGCATTTTGTCCGTCGCCATGTTGTTTTTTGTGCAACCAGTGAACAGGAAGTGACCACATCTGGACCGAGGAGAAGCGATGTAGAGACATCATATACATCTCTGGTAGAGACCTGTCAATCACCCTGTAGCCCCACCCTAAAGCATCCCTTATGGTCTGTTTGACTCTAAATGACCATAATTTACTAAATGAACATCACGCTGTATTGAAGAAGACTTGAAACTAGAGATTGAGACCAAAAACTAATGTTTACAATGTTTACTGAGGGAATACATCAAGAGAAGTCATTTATATAGACTTCTATACAACCAGAGGAGTCGCCCCCTGGTGGTCAGGAGAGAGAATGCAGCTTTATCACATGAAGCATAGACTTCTATACAACCAGAGGAGTCGCCCCCTGGTGGTCAGGAGAGAGAATGCAGCTTTAACACATGAAGCATAGACTTCTATACAACCAGAGGAGTCGCCCCCTGGTGGTCAGGAGAGAGAATGCAGCTTTAACACATGAAGCATAGACTTCTATACAACCAGAGGAGTCGCCCTCTGGTGGTCAGGAGAGAGAATGCAGCTTTAACACATGAAGCATGGACTTCTATACAGCCAGAGGAGTCGCCCCCTGGTGGTCAGGAGAGAGAATGCAGCTTTAACACATGAAGCATAGACTTCTATACAACCAGAGGAGTCGGCCCCTGGTGGTCAGGAGAGAGAATGCAGCTTTAACACATGAAGCATGGACTTCTATACAACCAGAGGAGTCGCCCCCTGGTGGTCAGGAGAGAGAATGCAGCTTTAACACATGAAGCATAGACTTCTATACAACCAGAGGAGTCGGCCCCTGGTGGTCAGGAGAGAGAATGCAGCTTTAACACATGAAGCATAGACTTCTATACAACTTGTTTTACAACCTCTCCATGTCTCTCATGGGCTCCATATATTAAAACAATTGTTAAAAAGAAATACAAACAAATTTAAAAGAAGAGAGATTTAAATGAGAATATCACACCAAGCTTTTTCAGTCCAGGCTCTGTTAGCTTGTCTTTAAGTCGTGTCTGTGACAATAGTGAGGGTAAAAGCAGTTTTAGGTATTTTCCTGCCTCTAAACTAATAAGACATTTAGACATTATTTATATCATAAGAAGGTGTTTCTCTGAATCTGTAATCTGTCAGATCTCTGAGCTCTGAACTGTGTTTTTACAGTTTCCAGCATTAAAAGTGTAGAAAGCCACAAGTTCAGGAGAAGATTCTGCTACTGCGTCACAAACGAGACCAACGACCTCACAGGTGAGCGACTTTATTAAAAAAATCTCCTTTGACTTTTCAGTATTTCATTCAGTATTTCAGTATTAAAAAACTCTTTTGTGTGTGTTTGTGGTCAGACTTCACGGCCATCCTGTTGGACGTGATGGGAAACTCCAGCAGTTACCTCCAGGAGCTCTTTAAGTCTGCCTCCATATTATCAGGTGGGTTGTAATGAATACATCCACAGCATGTGTTTCTATACGTAAATATACAAATATATATACTTAGAGTGTGTTTTCTGTGTGTGTCTCAGTGAGCCAGAGGAACAACTCTGACTGTATTTACATCTGTGTGATGGCAGCTAAGATGGGTGAGTCGAGCTCACTGGACTGTTTGAACGCGCTGGTTAAGTTTGAATTCAGATCATTTTATTCTGAACAAGATGACGTTGTAGAGCCTGTAGACGGGGTTAGGATGTCCTGGTCCACTGGGTTAGGAACACCTCGTATGGAGACGACTGTAGACGGGGTTAGGATGTCCTGGTCCACTGGGTTAGGAACACCTCGTATGGAGACGACTGTAGACGGGGTTAGGATGTCCTGGTCCACTGGGTTAGGAACACCTCGTATGGAGACGACTGTAGACGGGGTTAGGATGTCCTGGTCCACTGGGTTAGGAACACCTCGTATAGAGACGACTGTAGACGGGGTTAGGATGTCCTGGTCCACTGGGTTAGGAACACCTCGTATGGAGACGACTGTAGACGGGGTTAGGATGTCCTGGTCCACTGGGTTAGGAACACCTCGTATGGAGACGACTGTAGACGGGGTTAGGATGTCCTGGTCCACTGGGTTAGGAACACTTCGTATGGAGACGACTGTAGACGGGGTTAGGATGTCCTGGTCCACTGGGTTAGGAACACCTCGTATAGAGACGACTGTAGACGGGGTTAGGATGTCCTGGTCCACTGGATTAGGAACACCTCGTATAGAGACGACTGTAGACGGGGTTAGGATGTCCTGGTCCACTGGATTAGGAACACCTCGTATAGAGACGACTGTAGACGGGGTTAGGATGTCCTGGTCCACTGGGTTAGGAACACCTCGTATAGAAACGACTGTAGACAGGGTTAGGATGTCCTGGTCCACTGGGTTAGGAACACCTCGTATGGAGACGACTGTAGACGGGGTTAGGATGTCCTGGTAGACGGGGTTAGGATGTCCTGGTCCACTGGGTTAGGAACACCTCGTATGGAGACGACTGTGGACGGGGTTAGGATGTCCTGGTCCACTGGGTTAGGAACACCTCGTATAGAAACGACTGTAGACAGGGTTAGGATGTCCTGGTCCACTGGGTTAGGAACACCTAGTATTGAGACGACTGTAGACGGGGTTAGGATGTCCTGGTCCACTGGGTTAGGAACACCTCGTATAGAGACGACTGTAGACGGGGTTAGGATGTCCTGGTCCACTGGATTAGGAACACCTCGTATAGAGACGACTGTAGACGGGGTTAGGATGTCCTGGTCCACTGGATTAGGAACACCTCGTATAGAGACGACTGTAGACGGGGTTAGGATGTCCTGGTCCACTGGGTTAGGAACACCTCGTATAGAAACGACTGTAGACAGGGTTAGGATGTCCTGGTCCACTGGGTTAGGAACACCTCGTATGGAGACGACTGTAGACGGGGTTAGGATGTCCTGGTAGACGGGGTTAGGATGTCCTGGTCCACTGGGTTAGGAACACCTCGTATGGAGACGACTGTAGACGGGGTTAGGATGTCCTGGTCCACTGGGTTAGGAACACCTCGTATAGAAACGACTGTAGACAGGGTTAGGATGTCCTGGTCCACTGGGTTAGGAACACCTCGTATGGAGACGACTGTAGACGGGGTTAGGATGTCCTGGTAGACGGGGTTAGGATGTCCTGGTCCACTGGGTTAGGAACACCTCGTATAGAGACGACTGTAGACGGGGTTAGGATGTCCTGGTCCACTGGGTTAGGAACATCTCGTATGGAAACGACTGTAGACGGGGTTAGGATGTCCTGGTCCACTGGATTAGGAACACCTCGTATGGAGACGACTGTATACGGGGTTAGGATGTCCTGGTCCACTGGGTTAGGAACACCTAGTATTGAGACGACTGTAGACGGGGTTAGGATGTCCTGGTCCACTGGGTTAGGAACACCTCGTATGGAGACGACTGTAGACGGGGTTAGGATGTCCTGGTCCACTGGGTTAGGAACACCTCGTATGGAAACGACTGTAGACGGGGTTAGGATGTCCTGGTCCACTGGGTTAGGAACACCTCGTATGGAGACGACTGTAGACGGGGTTAGGATGTCCTGGTCCACTGGGTTAGGAACACCTCGTATGGAGACGACTGTAGACGGGGTTAGGATGTCCTGGTCCACTGGGTTAGGAACACCTCGTATGGAGACGACTGTAGACGGGGTTAGGATGTCCTGGTCCACTGGGTTAGGAATACCTCGTATGGAGACGACTGTAGACGGGGTTAGGATGTCCTGGTCCACTGGGTTAGGAACACCTCGTATAGAGACGACTGTAGACGGGGTTAGGATGTCCTGGTCCACTGGATTAGGAACACCTCGTATAGAGACGACTGTAGACGGGGTTAGGATGTCCTGGTCCACTGGATTAGGAACACCTCGTATAGAGACGACTGTAGACGGGGTTAGGATGTCCTGGTCCACTGGGTTAGGAACACCTCGTATAGAAACGACTGTAGACAGGGTTAGGATGTCCTGGTCCACTGGGTTAGGAACACCTCGTATAGAGACGACTGTAGACGGGGTTAGGATGTCCTGGTCCACTGGGTTAGGAACACCTCATATAGAGACGACTGTAGACGGGGTTAGGATGTCCTGGTAGACGGGGTTAGGATGTCCTGGTCCACTGGGTTAGGAACACCTCGTATGTAGACGACTGTAGACGGGGTTAGGATGTCCTGGTCCACTGGGTTAGGAACATCTCGTATGGAAACGACTGTAGACGGGGTTAGGATGTCCTGGTCCACTGGATTAGGAACACCTCGTATGGAGACGACTGTATACGGGGTTAGGATGTCCTGGTCCACTGGGTTAGGAACACCTAGTATTGAGACGACTGTAGACGGGGTTAGGATGTCCTGGTCCACTGGGTTAGGAACACCTCGTATGGAGACGACTGTAGACGGGGTTAGGATGTCCTGGTCCACTGGGTTAGGAACACCTCGTATGGAGACGACTGTAGACGGGGTTAGGATGTCCTGGTCCACTGGGTTAGGAACACCTCGTATGGAGACGACTGTAGACGGGGTTAGGATGTCCTGGTCCACTGGGTTAGGAACACCTCGTATTGAGACGACTGTAGACGGGGTTAGGATGTCCTGGTCCACTGGGTTAGGAACACCTCGTATGGAGACGACTGTAGAAGGGGTTAGGATGTCCTGGTCCACTGGGTTAGGAACACCTCGTATGGAGACGACTGTAGACGGGGTTAGGATGTCCTGGTCCACTGGGTTAGGAACACCTCGTATGGAGACGACTGTAGACGGGGTTAGGATGTCCTGGTCCACTGGGTTAGGAACACCTCGTATGGAGACGACTGTAGACGGGGTTAGGATGTCCTGGTCCACTGGGTTAGGAACACCTCGTATAGAGACGACTGTAGACGGGGTTAGGATGTCCTGGTCCACTGGGTTAGGAACACCTCGTATGGAGACGACTGTAGACGGGGTTAGGATGTCCTGGTCCACTGGGTTAGGAACACCTCGTATGGAGACGACTGTAGACGGGGTTAGGATGTCCTGGTCCACTGGGTTAGGAACACCTCGTATGGAGACGACTGTAGACGGGGTTAGGATGTCCTGGTCCACTGAGTTAGGAACACCTCGTATTGAGACGACTGTAGACGGGGTTAGGATGTCCTGGTCCACTGGGTTAGGAACACCTCGTATTGAGACGACTGTAGACGGGGTTAGGATGTCCTGGTCCACTGGGTTAGGAACACCTCGTATGGAGACGACTGTAGAAGGGGTTAGGATGTCCTGGTCCACTGGGTTAGGAACACCTCGTATGGAGACGACTGTAGACGGGGTTAGGATGTCCTGGTCCACTGGGTTAGGAACACCTCGTATGTAGACGACTGTAGACGGGGTTAGGATGTCCTGGTCCACTGGGTTAGGAACACCTCGTATGGAGACGACTGTAGACGGGGTTAGGATGTCCTGGTCCACTGGGTTAGGAACACCTCGTATGGAGACGACTGTAGACGGGGTTAGGATGTCCTGGTCCACTGGGTTAGGAACACCTCGTATGGAGACGACTGTAGACGGGGTTAGGATGTCCTGGTCCACTGGGTTAGGAACACCTCGTATGGAGACGACTGTAGACGGGGTTAGGATGTCCTGGTCCACTGGGTTAGGAACACCTCGTATAGAGACGACTGTAGACGGGGTTAGGATGTCCTGGTAAATATTCTGTCTGATAGATAATTATATTTACTCATTAGAAAATGTCAAGTGATGTTTTTGTGTGTGTTTTGTCCAGGCAGAGAGGTGCCGGAGCTGTGGGAGGTCGGCTCCATTAAGCCGCTCTTCAACGAGACCATCATGGAGGGACCACATAGAGGTTTTATATATATATATGTATATATATATGTATATATATATATACTGTGTATATATATATTTATATATACATACATATATACATACATACATATATATCTTTACATACATATATACATACATACATATATATCTTTACATACATATATACATATATACATACATACGCATATATATACATACATACATATATACATATACATACATACATATATACATACATACATATACATAAATACATACATAGATACATACTGTACATACATACATACATAGATACATACATATACATACATACATATATACATACATACATATATACAAATACATACATACATATATACATACATACATACATATATACATACATATATACATACATAAATATATACATACATATATACATATAAATACATACATAGATACATACTGTACATACATACCTACATATACATACATATAAATACATACATACATACCTACATATACATATATACATACATAAATACATACATATATACATACATACATACATATACATACATACATACATACATAGATACATATAAATACATACATACATAGATACGTAGATAGATACATATACATACATACATATACATACATACATACATACATGAAATACTTACATACATACATAGATACATACATACATATATACATACATAGATACATACTTTACATATATACATACATACATACTGTACATACATACATACATACATACATATATACAGCACACATACATACATACATATTTATATACATACATACATATATATATACATACACACATATAAACATACATGTTTTTATTCCCTGGTGATGTGCAACACGGCCACCAGGTGGCAGCGTTGACTGAGTATAGAAGCTGAGTGCAGAAGCTCAGACGCCTGTTTCTGAAAGTTCACATCAAGCAAAGATGAGACTTCTAAAAATCTAATATCTAAGGATCTAATATGGCTGCAGATGTTTTCCATTAACCTATTTACAGATTATTAAAGCCGCTACTTTAATAAGACTTTTCTTCACTGGTTTGAAACAAGCCAAGTCATTATTTTGTATTTCTTTTATTGGTTTATTTGGTAGGGACAGTGCACATTAATAAAACATCACTGTAAATGCCAGAATATGAGATTAGAATACTAAGTTATTCATCATTTATAATTTTTAGAAGCATGCATAAACAATAATAATAGAAGAGATATTATTAATATGAGTAGGAGCATCATTCAGGACATTGTCACACACTATTTAGACATGCAACGCAGAGGCTCATGAAACAACACATGCAGAGCAAACGAACGAGGGATGATTATGTTAATGAAACATGGATTAAAGACAAGATTATGCTGCATTGTCGGACGCCAAAATCATCACAAAACAGGAAAGCATGCAGAGTAAAATATAAAAATCAATAAGAGCCGTGGATGAGTTTACAACACAGTCTTTCCTGAACCTTTCTCCTCTCCTCAAGTAGGCAACGTCTCCTCCTTCAGAATTCCTGTCGGTGAGTAACTCTGTTCGAGCATCTGTTGTCCTCTTCAGGACTCCTCGAGGGCCATTAAACCACGTCTTCAATCATCTATTTTAAACCCCAGAATGGAACCAACTGCCCACGAACCTGAGTCACATCTCTCCATCTGGGAGTAGCTCTGCGTTAACCAGCAGAGTCCATTCCACGGCTCACGGTGAGTCCCCACAGGGGGCCGGCGCCTCATGTTGAGACCGGGAAGTAGCTTTCAACATTCTCCAGAATCACTTTTAATAGCCGTGAACAAGAACCAGCTCCTGGTTTATTCCTACAACGGGTTGTATGTAATGTCCAGTTAGAAACAATGTAGCCTGAATGTTTCATTCATAGTTGGTTTAAAATTTTTTTCTTTTTTTTGCTTATCGTTTGTGTTTGAATTATTAGTTTCACCGGCAACTATCAATGAAACAGCTGCTGAAACAATGAAGGTGACCACCTCCCAGCTGCAACACAACACAACACAACGAGGGACGACGCAACGAGAGGCGACGCAACGAGGGACGACGCAACGAGAGACGACGCAACGAGGGACGACCCAACGAGGGACAACGCAACGAGGGACGACGCAACGAGAGACGACGCAACGAGGGACGACCCAACGAGGGACGACGCAACGAGGGACGACCCAACGAGGGACGACGCAACGAGGGACGACCCAACGAGGGACGACGCAACGAGGCACGACGCAACGAGAGACGACGCAACGAGGGACTACGCAACGAGAGACGCAACGAGGGACGACCCAACGAGAGACGACGCAACGAGAGGCGACGCAACGAGGGACGACGCAACGAGAGGCGACGCAACGAGAGGTGACGCAACGAGGGACGACGCAACGAGAGACGCAACGAGAGACGACGCAACGAGGGACGACGCAACGAGAGACGCAACGAGGGACGACCCAACGAGAGACGACGCAACGAGAGGCGACGCAACGAGAGACGCAACAAAGGACGACCCAACAAAGGACGACCCAACGAGAGACGACGCAACGAGGGACGACGCAACGAGGGACGACGCAACGAGAGACGACGCAACGAGAGACTCAACGAGGGACGACGCAACGAGAGACGACGCAACGAGAGACGACGCAACGAGAGACGACGCAACGAGAGACGACGCAACGAGAGACGACGCAACGAGAGACGACGCAACGAGGGACGACCCAACGAGAGACGACGCAACGAGAGACGACGCAACGAGAGACGACCCAACGAGAGACGACGCAACGAGAGACGACGCAACGAGAGGCGACGCAACGAGAGACGACGCAACGAGAGACGACGCAACGAGAGGCGCAACGAGGGATGACGCAACGAGAGACGACGCAACGAGGAACGACACATCAAGCTCCATCTACCACATCAACCACAGCAGGAGCTCAATCAACACCAATAGGAGCTCCATATACCACCGTAGGAGCTCCATCAATCACATCGACCACAGTAGGAGCTCCATTAACCACAGCAGGAGCTCCATCAACACCAGCAGGAGCTCCATCAACACCCGTAGGAGCTCCATCTACCACCGTAGGAGCTCCATTAACACCAGTAAGAGCTCAATCAACCACAGTAGGAGCTCCATCAACACCAGTAGTAGCACCATCAACACCAGTAGGAGCTCCATCTACCACCGTAGGAGCTCCATCAATCACATCGACCACAGTAGGAGCTCCATTAACCACAGCAGGAGCTCCATCAACACCAGCAGGAGCTCCATCTACCACCGTAGGAGCTCCATTAACACCAGTAAGAGCTCAATCAACCACAGTAGGAGCTCCATCAACACCAGTAGTAGCACCATCAACACCAGTAGGAGCTCCATCTACCACCGTAGGAGCTCCATCAACACCAGTAGGAGCACCATCAACCACAGTAGGAGCTCTATCAACACCAGTAGGAGCTCCATCAACCACAGTAGGAGCTCCATCAACACCAGTAGGAGCACCATCAACACCAGTAGGAGCTTCATCAACCACAGTAGGAGCTCCATCAACACCAGTAGAAGCTCAAACAACCACAGTACCAGCTCCATCAACCTCACAAGAAGCTGAAACAACCACAAATAGAGCTCCATCAACCATAAGAGCACAACCAACTACTATACGAGCTCCCCCAACCAATGACGGAGCTCCACCAACCACAGCAGAAGCTCAACCAACCACTGCACGACCTCAACCAACCACTGCACGAGCTCAACCAACCACTGCACGAGCTCAACCAACCACTGCACGAGCTCAACCCATCACTGCAAAAGCTCTCCCACGCACAGAGATAGCTCCTCCAACCACTGCACAAGCTCCGCCAACCACTGCACAAGCTCCTCCTACCACTGCACAAGCTCCACCAACCACTGCACAATCTCCTCCTACCACTGCACAAGCTCCTCCTACCACTGCACAAGCTCCACCAACCACTGCACAATCTCCCCCAACCACTGCACAAGCTCCTCCTACCACTGCACAATCTCCACCAACCACAGCACAAGCTCCCCCAACTACTGCACAAGCTCCCCCAACCACTACACAAGCTCCTCCTACCACTGCAGAAGCTCCTCCTAACACTGCACAAGCTCCAACAACCACAGCACAAGCTCCTTCTACCACTGCACAAGCTCCAACAACCACAGCACAAGCTCCAACAACCACAGCACAAACTCACCCAACTACTGCACAAGCTCCCCCAACTACTCCACAAGCTCCTCCAACCACAGCACAAGCTCCCCCAACTACTGCACAAGCTCCTCCAACCACTGCACAAGCTCCTCCTACCACTGCACAAGCTCCACCAACCACAACACAAGCTCCCCCAACTACTGCACGAGCTCCCCCAACCACAGCACAAGCTCCCCCAACTACTGCACGTTCTCGTCCACCCACAGCAGGAGCTCCTCCTACCACTGCACAAGCTCCTCCTACCACAGCTCAAGCTCGGCCAACCACAGCCCGTGCACCCCCATCCACAACACAAGCTCGTCCAACCACTGCACAAGCTTCCCCAACCACTGCACAAGCTTCCCCAACTACTGCACAAGCTTCCCCAACTACTGCACGTGCTCGTCCAACCACAGCAGGAGCTCCTCCTACCACGGCACGAGCTCCTCCTACCACTGCACAAGCTCCCCCAACTACTGCACAATCTCCTCCTACCACTGCACAAGCTCCTCCAACCCCTGCACAAGCTCCTCCTACCACTGCACGAGCTCCTCCTACCACTGCACAAGCTCCTCCTACCACTGCACAAGCTCCCCCAACTACGGCACAATCTCCTCCTACCACTGCACGAGCTTTTCCTACCACTGCACAAGCTCCTCCAACCACTGCACAAGCTCCCCCAACTACTGCACAATCTCCTCCTACCACTGCACTAGCTCCTCCAACCACTGCACAAGCTCCCCCAACCACTGCACAAGCTCCCTCAACCACTGCACAAGCTCCCTCAACTACTGCACAATCTCCTCCTACCACTGCACAAGCTCCTCCAACTACTGCACAATCTCCTCCTACCACTGCACAAGCTCCTCCAACCACTGCACAAGCTCCTCCTACCACTGCACAAGCTCCCCTAACCACTGCACAAGCTCCCTCAACTACTGCACAAGCCCCCCTAACCACTGCACAAGCTCCTCCTACCACTGCACAAGCTCCTCCTACCACTGCACAAGCTCCCTCAACTACTGCACAAGCTCCCTCAACCACTACACAAGCTCCCTCAACCACTGCACAAGCTCCCTCAACTACTGCACAAGCCCCCCTAACCACTGCACAAGCTCCTCCTACCACTGCACAAGCTCCCCCAACCACTGCACAAGCTCCCTCAACTACTGCACAAGCTCCCTCAACCACTACACAAGCTCCCTCAACCACTGCACAAGCTCCCTCAACTACTACACAAGCTCCCTCAACCACTGCACAAGCTCCTCCTACCACTGCACAAGCTCCCCCAACCACTGCACAAGCTCCTCCTACCACTGCACAAGCTCCCCCAACCACTGCACAAGCTCCCTCAACTACTGCACAAGCTCCCTCAACCACTGCACAAGCTCCCTCAACTACTGCACAAACCCCCCTAACCACTGCACAAGCTCCCCTAACCACTGCACAAGCTCCCTCAACCACTGCACAAGCTCCCTCAACTACTGCACAAACCCCCCTAACCACTGCACAAGCTCCCCTAACCACTGCACAAGCTCCCCCAACTACTGCACAAGCTCCCTCAACCACTGCACAAGCTCCCCCAACCACTGCACAAGCTCCCTCAACTACTGCACAAACCCCCCTAACCACTGCACAAGCTCCCCTAACCACTGCACAAGCTCCCTCAACCACTGCACAAGCTCCTCCTACCACTGCACAAGCTCCTCCTACCACTGCACAAGCTCCCCTAACCACTGCACAAGCTCCCTCAACCACTGCACAAGCTCCTCCTACCACTGCACAAGCTCCTCCTACCACTGCACAAGCTCCTCCAACCACTGAGCGAGCTCCACTCACCACAAGCACAACCCAACTGGCCGCAGCTTCAACCAAACCCACAACATTCTTACCCGTTCTTAGTCTGACCCGGTTAATCACAACTACACAGCCGCCAAGTACAACGACCCAGCACACAACTTCTACAGCTCCTCCCACAAGAGCCTCGGCAGTCTGTCCCACAGCAGGGTCTATGGAGGACCGAAGGACTGCAGGGCCCCAAAGCAGGAGAACTACAACACCCAGCAAGTCTGTGGAAACAGAAAAACCAGGTAAATCCAATATTATTTCATGAGGAATATACAATAGTTGGTGAAATACACCGTCTGTGCTGTCTGTTGCATGTAAAGGTCAACTGGAAATATGTACACGAGGCGATTTGTTCATTGTTATCTGCAGGATTGACCCTTGCAATATAGTTTATGAATGTTATAGAACAATGACCAAGGAATCATAAATCTGTCTGCTGCTTCATCGCCACGGATTCATCAACGCACAGCAGTCAGGCTTCTGATATGAGATATGATAAACAAAACAGTAGACAAACGTATTCAACTAAACATATATATATATATATATATATATTTATATTTATACTATTTATACATTTATATATTTATACATATATTTATATATTCATATATATATATATTTATATTTATATTATTTATATATATATATAGTTATATATATATTTATATATTCATATATATATATTATGTATACATATATATATATTCATATATATATATTTATATTGTGTATACATATATATTTACATATATATAAATATATATATATGTAAATATATATATATATATATATATATATGTATATATATTATTTACATATATATAAATATATATATATGTAAATATATCTATCTAAATAATATATGTATAATATTTTTTATGCCATTTGAAAGACATTTAGTCTTTTTCTGACCAAGAATATGTTGAGTTGTTTTTTGTGAAGCTCGTCAGCCGCTCTGATCACATCCGATGCATTCAATGTCAATTCTGGACACCGACGGACACTGATTACATCCCGGGGAAAGGTGTGTGTGTGTGTGTGTGTGTGTGTGTGTGTGTGTGTGTGTGTGTGTGTGTGTGTGTGTGTGTGTGTGTGTGTGAAGGAGAGAGGGAGCCGTGCAGGAGGCTAAGATAGTCACTATGGTAACCCAAGCCCCCCCCCCCCCCCTCTTTTGTGTGAAAGCTTTGATGGTTTTAAGCCATAAAGGTTAAAAGCAAATTAAGGCCAAAATATTCTGCGTCTCAATCAGCGAGGAGGCGAAAGAAACACCAACAATACAATACGTTCAAATGAGTTATTACATTATAGAACAGATCACATGAATTATTACATTATAGAACAGATCAAATGAATTATTACATTATAGAACAGATCACATGAATTATTACATTATAGAACAGATCAAATGAATTATTACATTATAGAACAGATCAAATGAATTATTACATTATAGAACAGATCAAATGAATTATTACATTATAGAACAGATCAAATGAATTATTACATTATAGAACAGATCAAATGAATTATTACATTATAGAACAGATCACATGAATTATTACATTATAGAACAGATCACATGAGTTATTACATTATAGAACAGATCAAATGAATTATTACATTATAGAACAGATCAAATGAGTTATTACATTATAGAACAGATCAAATGAGTTATTACATTATAGAACAGATCAAATGAATTATTACATTATAGAACAGATCAAATGAATTATTACATTATAGAACAGATCACATGAGTTATTACATTATAGAACAGATCAAATGAATTATTACATTATAGAACAGATCAAATGAATTATTACATTATAGAACAGATCAAATGAATTATTACATTATAGAACAGATCAAATGAATTATTACATTATAGAACAGATCACATGAGGAGCGGTATGAACCTCAGGACTTCAGAGACACCAGTTAATAGATCACAAGGTATCAATAATACTTCAAAACACACATTCATGTCATACTTACCATAAAAACATGAAATTCATTACCTTATTTGTTTCATTTATCCGGAGAGGCTAAAAAGCAAAATTCACATATAAAAACATTAATATAGTATTTCCTTTTTTCCCCCATAAAGAGAACTTCGCTTTAAATAAAATTATAAAATTAAATAAAACACATTATGCGACCGGACAAAATCATTTAACGCTCTCTGATTTACATTTGTTTGTTTTATTAATCTGCAAAAACACAGATAATCCAAAGGAGTAAAATATAGAAAATGAGAATTAACGCAGAAAAAAAGCGATGAACAATAACATCTTTATGTGCAAATTCAACCCGGAAAATAAAAGCAGTTTTTCTTTTGTTACATATGTGCAGGGTTTTGTTCCACTTCTTATTGATTGCTCTATTGATCCTGTTCTTCGTATCGATCTCTCATGGTTGATCTTTTATGTATTAACTAATTATGGATTATTAAACCAGGAGGACTCCTGAGCTCCACTCTTTTTCCTCTTCTTCTTTTTAAATTTGATTTGTTTTTGGCATTTTGGCCTTTAACAGAGGACAGTGTAAAGAGAGAGAGAGAGAAAGAGAGAGAGAGAAAGAGAGAGAGAGAGAGAGAGAGAGAGAGAGAGAGAAAGATTTTTGATTTTTACAAAAACTTTATTTCTACATAGAACAATACGAACATACAGACACACTAACTAACTACACCCAACAAACAAAAACCCTCAACACCCTTTTGTCCCTGAGAGGTCCTGAGACCGCACTCAGTATGGAGTCGACAAGATACCCCCTTATCCTGGCCACGCTGTACACTCCTGGCTTCTCATGCTCCTCCTCAGTTACCCTCAGCATCCGAGTAGGAGTCCTCCTCCAAACTGGCCTCAGACTCCTCGTCCCCTTTGCCCGAAGCCCCCTTCTTAGCCTGCAGCTTTCCTCTTCCTCCCTCCTCTTCCTCTTCAGACGGTGAGCCTGACTCTTCTCCTCGTCCTCCTCCATGCCAACCTCACCGTCTGCCAACTCGACCTCAGCCTCCTGCCCACGTTTATCCCTCCCTGCCCCCTTCCTCCTCCACCTGCTGCACCCCCCTCCGTGCCCCCCCTCAGCACCCCACATCCCCCCTCCCGCCCCCCACTTCTCACCTCCTGCACCTCACTTCCCTCCTCTGTGCTCCCCTCCTGCACCCCACCCGCCTCCTCCTGGCCTCCCTCCTTGTTCCCTCCCTCCTCCCGGCCTCCCTCCTTGTCCCCTCCGTCCTCCCGGCCTCCCTCCTTGTCCCCTCCCTCCTCCCGGCCTCCCTCCTTGTCCCCTCCATCCTCCCGGCCTCCCTCCTTGTCCCCTCCGTCCTCCCGGCCTCCCTCCTTGTCCCCTCCGTCCTCCCGGCCTCCCTCCTTGTCCCTTCCGTCCTCCCGGCCTCCCTCCTTGTCCCCTCCCTCCTCCCGGCCTCCCTCCTTGTCCCCTCCGTCCTCCCGGCCTCCCTCCTTGTTCCCTCCATCCTCCCGGCCTCCCTCCTTGTCCCCTCCCTCCTCCCGGCCTCCCTCCTTGTCCCCTCCGTCCTCCCGGCCTCCCTCCTTGTCCCCTCCGTCCTCCCGGCCTCCCTCCTTGTCCCCTCCGTCCTCCCTCCTTGTCCCCTCCCTCCTCCCGGCCTCCCTCCTTGTCCCCTCCGTCCTCCCGGCCTCCCTCCTTGTCCCCTCCGTCCTCCCGGCCTCCCTCCTTGTCCCCTCCGTCCTCCTGGCCTCCCTCCTTGTCCCCTCCGTCCTCCCGGCCTCCCTCCTTGTCCCCTCCGTCCTCCCGGCCTCCCTCCTTGTCCCCTCCCTCCTCCCGGCCTCCCTCCTTGTCCCCTCCCTCCTCCCGGCCTCCCTCCTTGTCCCCTCCCTCCTCCCGGCCTCCCTCCTTGTCCCCTCCCTCCTCCCGGCCTCCCTCCTTGTCCCCTCCGTCCTCCCGGCCTCCCTCCTTGTCCCCTCCGTCCTCCCGGCCTCCCTCCTTGTCCCCTCCGTCCTCCCTCCTTGTCCCCTCCCTCCTCCCGGCCTCCCTCCTTGTCCCCTCCGTCCTCCCGGCCTCCCTCCTTGTCCCCTCCGTCCTCCCGGCCTCCCTCCTTGTCCCCTCCGTCCTCCTGGCCTCCCTCCTTGTCCCCTCCCTCCTCCCGGCCTCCCTCCTTGTCCCCTCCCTCCTCCCGGCCTCCCTCCTTGTCCCCTCCGTCCTCCCGGCCTCCCTCCTTGTCCCCTCCCTCCTCCCGGCCTCCCTCCTTGTCCCCTCCCTCCTCCTGGCCTCCCTCCTTGTCCCCTCCGTCCTCCTGGCCTCCCTCCTTGTCCCCTCCCTCCTTGTCCCCGGTGTCTCTCTCGGTCGGGTTCCCCTCGGCGCCGTCCTGTCCACCAGATGTCTTCTGAGGACAGGCCCTGCTCTGGTGTCCCTCCCTCCCACAACTAAAACACCTCATGTCGTCTGACGTTGTGAAACAGACATACACACACCCCTCCACTCTCACTCTGAATGAGGTGTTCAGGGCCCCGTTCCTGTCGTTGAGGACCATGACCAGCTGTCTCCGGTGAGACACCACGTGTCTCTGGAGCTGAGACCTGAACCCAGAGGACAGCTTCCTCACCTGGGAAGTAACCCTCCCGTACCTGGACAGTTCCCCCACCAACTCCTCGTCCTCCAGGAACGGAGGAACATTGGACACCGTCACTTTAACCGCCGGTGTGTCCAGAGGAGAGACGGGGACGTGTCCGCTCTCCACCACCGCGTCGGCCTTACTCACGCTGTCCAGGAAGACGACCGCGGCTTTGTTCATCCGCGCCGCGGACTTCACGCTGCCGTGGCCGACCAGCACCCCCACCGCGAGGCTGCAGTCCTCCACCGAGCACGGGGACCCGGGTACAAGTCGGATCCCGTGTCTCCTGGATAAGAACTGCAGCTCCATGCTACTGCTTACACACCGACACAAACACACACACACTACACCCGCCAACACACACACACAACCCGCCAACACACACACACAACCCGCCAACACACACACACTACACCCGCCAACCCACACACACAACCCGCCAACACACACACACAACCCGCCAACCCACACACACAACCCGCCAACCCACACACACAACCCGCCAACCCACACACACACAACCCGCCAACCCACACACACAACCCGCCAACACACACACACTACACCCGCCAACCCACACACACAACCCGCCAACACACACACAACCCGCCAACCCACACACACACAACCCGCCAACACACACACACTACACCCGCCAACCCACACACACACAACCCGCCAACCCACACACACACAACCCGCCAACACACACACACAACCCGCCAACACACACACACTACACCCGCCAACACACACACAACCCCGTGAAGCCTACACCCCGCTACCCGCTCTCATCCCCCACACTACCCGGTGAAAAAAAGAGACAATATTCAGAAAAACGCTCTCAGCTACCACGCGCCGAACCCTCAGCTCTCCTTCCACTCAGAGAGAGAGAGAGAGAGAGAGAGAGAGAGAGAGAGAGAGAGAGAGAGAGAGAGGGAGACAGAGAGGGAGACAGAGGGGGAGACAGAGAGAGAGAGAGAGAGAGAGAGAGAGGGAGAGAGAGACAACATGCAACAGAGGTCCCACTTGTGTCTTGTTTCTCAAATTCACAAGTAAACTATAATAATAATAATAATAATAATAATGTCATCCAACAGACTGTGAACACTCCCATTAATCAAGAATCGCTACATGTTGATGTATTCCTGGCTGAACCACCAGGTGGCGGTAGCACTTCACTGCAGCGGCGGCAGCCGCTCCCCCTCTGACTTCTGCCTAGCAACAAGCAGAAGGCCGGAGACAAGGCGCACATTAGTGGGTAGCTGCACGTGAGAGAGTGAGACAGGGAGAGTGTGAGAAAGTGACACAGTGAGAGTGACACAGTGTGAGTGACACAGTGAGAGTGACACAGTGAGAGAGACACAGTGAGAGAGGGAGACAGTGAGAGTGACACAGTGAGAGTGACACAGTGAGAGGGAGACAGTGAGAGTGACACAGTGAGAGTGACACAGTGAGAGAGGGAGACAGTGAGAGTGACACAGTGAGAGTGACACAGTGAGAGTGACACAGTGAGAGAGGGAGACAGTGAGAGTGACACAGTGAGAGAGACACAGTGAGAGAGGGAGACAGTGAGAGTGACACAGTGAGAGTGACACAGTGAGAGAGGGAGACAGTGAGAGTGACACAGTGAGAGTGACACAGTGAGAGTGACACAGTGAGAGAGACACAGTGAGAGAGGGAGACAGTGAGAGTGACACAGTGAGAGTGACACAGTGAGAGAGGGAGACAGTGAGAGTGACACAGTGAGAGTGACACAGTGAGAGTGACACAGTGAGAGACACACAGTGAGAGTGACACAGTGAGAGTGACACAGTGAGAGTGACACAGGGAGAGTGACACAGTGAGAGAGGGAGACAGTGAGAGTGACACAGTGAGAGTGACACAGTGTGAGTGACACAGGGAGAGTGACACAGTGAGAGAGGGAGACAGTGAGAGTGACACAGTGAGACAGGGAGAGTGACACAGTGATACAGTTAGAGTGACACAGTGATACAGTTAGAGTGACACAGTGAGAGTGACACAGTGAGAGAGGGAGACAGTGAGAGTGACACAGTGAGAGTGACACAGTGAGAGTGACACAGTGAGAGTGACACAGGGAGAGTGACACAGTGAGAGAGGGAGACAGTGAGAGTGACACAGTGAGAGTGACACAGTGTGAGTGACACAGGGAGAGTGACACAGTGAGAGAGGGAGACAGTGAGAGTGACACAGTGATACAGTTAGAGTGACACAGTGATACAGTTAGAGTGACACAGTGAGAGTGACACAGTGAGAGTGACACAGTGAGAGAGTGACACAGTGAGAGAGTGACACAGTGAGAGTGACACAGTGAGAGAGGGAGACAATGAGAGTGACACAGTGATACAGTGAGAGTGACACAGTGAGAGTGACACAGTGAGAGTGACACAGTGAGACAGTGAGAGTGTGAGAGAGTGAGACAGTGAGAGAGTGACACAGTGAGAGAGGGAGACAGTGAGAGTGACACAGTGAGAGAGTGAGACAGTAAGAGAGGGAGACAGGGAGAGAGGGAGAGTGTTGATAGGTAGAAGCTTTTAACAGCGAAATCCCGCCCCCCGTACACAGACTGACCAATCGCAGCGTAGCATCGTCCGGCTCCAACCAGCGTCCGACAGCTGTCCGTCTCTGCTCCGTAGACTCATCGACGGTTCCAGACGTTCTTCAGTTTCTTCAGGTTCTTCACGCTCAGGCTGGTTAGTGGATTTGGAGAACGTGGACAGATCTTTGAGTTTAAATAAAAGTTATGTGACAAATCAATGGACAGGTGGTTCCCTCTGATCTCGTTTTGTTGCTTCATTATTTTTCACGAAAAGGAGGAAATAACTCAACCGTCTTTTAGAAGGTTGAGTTCTGTTTGCTCCGGATCGCACGACCAGCCAATCGCTGCAGAGCGAGAAGCATCTCATTAACATTCACATCTGAATATGTATGTTTATGCTAATTAGGAGCTGCGTACCTGCGGTGCATTAATTAGTATTAGAATGCATTCCTGTAATGCGAATTTAAGTAGTGGAACGGCATTATGCAAAGAATAAATAAACCAATACAATGAGAGAATTTGAAGGATGATTTATGCTTCACATTAAAATATCCAAATCACCACTTTGAGAGGTTAATTATTATGTCTTTGTTTTCTTTTTTTACGTGACTCGGTTTTCTTTGCAATTAGGGCGTTAATTCCTCGTTGTGTTCGTCAGAGCCGACGGCAGGTTTAGACCTCTGACGTGACCTCTGACGCTCTGATGTGACCTCTGATCTGACCTCTCACGTGACTTCTCACATGACCTCTGACGTGACCTCTGACGTGACCTCTCGTGACTTCTCACATGACCTCTGACGCTCTGATGTGACCTCTGATCTGACCTCTCACGTGACTTCTCACATGACCTCTGACGTGACCTCTGACGTGACCTCTCGTGATTTCTCACATGACCTCTGACGTGACCTCTGACGTGACTTCTCACGTGACCTCTGACGTGACCTCTCACGTGACCTCTCACGTGACCTCTGATGTGACCTCTCACGTGACTTCTCACCTGACCTCTGACGTGACCTCTGACGTGACCTCTCGTGACTTCTCACGTGACCTCTGACGTGACCTCTCACGTGACTTCTCACGTGACCTCTGACGTGACCTCTCACCTGACCTCTGACGTGACCTCTGACGTGACCTCTCGTGACTTCTCACGTGACCTCTGACGTGACCTCTCACGTGACTTCTCACGTGACCTCTGACGTGACCTCTCACGTGACCTCTCACGTGACCTCTGACGTGACCTCTGACGTGACCTCTCACGTGACCTCTCACGTGACTTCTCACGTGACTTCTCATCTGACCTCTGACGTGACCTCTGACGTGACCTCTCACGTGACCTCTCACGTGACCTCTGACGTGACCTCTGACGTGACCTCTGACGTGACCTCTGACGTGACCTCTCACGTGACCTCTCACGTGACCTCTCACGTGACTTCTCACATGACCTCTGACGTGTCCTCTCGTGACTTCTCACGTGACATCTGACGTGACCTCTGACGTGACCTCTGACGTGACCTCTGACGTGACCTCTGACGTGACCTCTGACGTGACCTCTGTCTCTTTGGGAGGTTGTCCGTGGAGGAGGCCCGAGCTCTCCGGCGCCATGACGACCGTCGGCGCTCACAAGCTGCAGCCGTGCGTCCTGGAGCTCTGCAAGTTCTTCTCTCAGTGCCTCTGCGGACCGGCCGGCCTCTGCGGACCGGCCGGCCTCCAGACGCGCAGGAAAAGGTACAATAATTAATTACATTTTAATTACTACAACTTTGAGTAGAAAGTATTGACTAAATTAATTAAATCTAAACAAAAAGTGGAAGTTGATTAAAAAAAGAGCTCCAAATGAGTAAATTCATAAATCTTTGACTTTCCTGATAAAGTAAAATAAACGTCTACGCTGATTTTATTCAAACTAAATTAAATTAAATGTCATAAATAAATAAATATAAATTCTCGAATTTAGCTCAATGTAATTCCAAACTATAGCTGGTCTTTTCTATTATGTAAAGGTTATTAAGAAGATATTAATTAACACAGTTTCACAGTGTAGATCAGTGGTTCTCCTGTGAAATATTAAATATTCACCCTCCAAGCAGCGCAAACAAAAAGATGTAAAACACAGCGCTGTGCCATCAGTGTTATTTAATATAACTGAGATGAGATGATAACTGAGATGATAACTATGAGATGATAACTGAGATGATAACTGAGATGATAACTGAGATGATAACTATGAGATGATAACTGAGATGATAACTGAGATGATAACTGAGATGATAACTATGAGATGATAACTGAGATGAGATGATAACTGAGATGATAACTGAGATGATAACTGAGATGATAACTATGAGATGATAACTGAGATGAGATGATAACTGAGATGATAACTGAGATGATAACTGAGATGATAACTATGAGATGATAACTGAGATGATAACTATGAGATGATAACTGAGATGATAACTATGAGATGATAACTGAGATGATAACTAAGATGATAACTATGAGATGATAACTGAGATGAGATGATAACTGAGATGATAACTATGAGATGATAACTATGAGATGATAACTGAGATGATAACTATGAGATGATAACTATGAGATGATAACTATGAGATGATAACTGAGATGATAACTATGAGATGATAACTATGAGATGATAACTGAGATGATAACTATGAGATGATAACTGAGATGATAACTATGAGATGATAACTATGAGATGATAACTATGAGATGATAACTATGAGATGATAACTGAGATGATAACTGAGATGATAACTATGAGATGATAACTGAGATGATAACTATGAGATGATAACTATGAGATGATAACTATGAGATGATAACTATGAGATGATAACTGAGATGATAACTGAGATGATAACTATGAGATGATAACTATGAGATGATAACTGAGATGATAACTGAGATGAGATGATAACTGAGATGATAACTATGAGATGATAACTGAGATGATAACTATGAGATGATAACTATGAGATGATAACTATGAGATGATAACTGAGATGATAACTAAGATGATAACTATGAGATGATAACTATGAGATGATAACTATGAGATGATAACTGTGAGATGATAACTATGAGATGATAACTGTGAGATGATAACTATGAGATGATAACTATGAGATGATAACTATGAGATGATAACTATGGTACGATAACAAAGTTAAAGCTCCTCTCGTCTCTCAGGTTCTGTGACGACAGCCTCCTCTGGTACCGGACCCACACGGAGGAGGTGTGTCGGCGGGTCAGGAGGGTCTCCTTCTCCAGAAGTAAGTGGTCCTCTGCTCCTTTAGCCGGGCATCACAGGTCCATGAGGCCCCCCCCTCACAGGTCCATGAGGCCCCCCCTCACAGGTCCATGAGGCCCCCCCCCCTCACAGGTCCATGAGGCCCCCCCTCACAGGTCCATGAGGCCCCCCCCCCCTCACAGGTCCATGAGGCCCCCCCCCCTCACAGGTCCATGAGCCCCCCCCCCTCACAGGTCCATGAGGCCCCCCCCTCACAGGTCCAACAGGCCCCCCCCCCCTCACAGGTCCATGAGGCCCCCCCCCCTCACAGGTCCAACAGGCCCCCCCCCTCACAGGTCCATGAGCCCCCCCCCCCCCTCACAGGTCCATGCGGCCCCCCCTCACAGGTCCATGTGCCCCCCCCCCCCTCACAGGTCCATGAGGCCCCCCCTCACAGGTCCATGAGGCCCCCCCCCCCTCACAGGTCCATGAGGCCCCCCCCCCTCACAGGTCCAACAGCCCCCCTGTTCTGCTCCACCTGCTCTGAGAGGCGGAATAGATCGTCAACAGTGTAAAATAAAGATCTACTGATGATCGCTATCGGACGACATGCAGTTAAAATGTGCGCTCAGGATTCGGCATCCATGCTTTCTATTGGTGGATCCCTGATGACTTCACAGAAGTAACGCCGCTATATATTAATAGATACATTATTATACGACATCAAGTTATTACGTTGAGTATTTCACATACTATGTGGCGTTGTTGACACAAACATCCGTCTCCTGGGTGAAAGTCCTGTGTTTGTTTGGGCTTCGTCTGCTGACGCGCGTCATAATCACGACCACCACTAGAGGTCGCCGCCCTGCAACACACGTACACGTGTGGGTAGTAATACGTAATTAACGCCCTAAATTAATGTCTTCTTATGTGATATTAAATTCACAAAAGATACACACAAACATTGCAAAGCATTACTTTAGAGGACCTCGAAACGGTGAATGTTTTGCTGATGATTTGGTTATCTATCAATCAAATATAGACGCCAATTAATGATTGACATTCAACCAATCATCTACGAGTTAGAATGTGGTCATTAAGAACAGAAGATGGAAAATCAAAAGAAAGGTGAAGAAATCATCTTTGAACAGTTTGTTGATGGTTATTTCAGATTTTTAATTAATTCTTTGCTTCGTATTAATACATTTTGGGCTCCAATGAAAACATTCTGGTGGACCTGCAGAACAGACGGAGCGGTTCTATCAGAACCTTTCCCACGGGGTCTTCTACTAGGTCCACCCAGAGGAACAAAGGGCCGTGTGTTCGAATCCCTTTTGCTTTACTGGCCCTTCATTCTGGATTCTGCAGCAGGTTGCTAATTAAATATTAACGAAGCTCAAAATGTGGATACGGTAATTATTAGTAATCTTTTGGTTGGCTGGTCTTCTGGGTTTCTACACAACCTTTTGTCCCAAGTGGTCTGAAGATGACCTCGTTGACCTCTCCTCCCTCTGCAGGTCTGAAACAGAGATGCTTGACAAAGATGTGCCCCAAGCTGTGACCCGAGGACAACAAAGGGCCGCTCATCGTCACGTCGGGGCCCAAACGTCTGGACAATGTGTGGAAACGGAATCTGGATGCTTTTTGGAAATTGTTCACCGTGAAAGTTTTCATGCAACTTTTACGCATCACGTCATATTTTTATTCTTTTGGAAGATTTATCGTTAGTTTTTAGGTCCAAGAGGACTAAATGTACGGAATCATGAAACTCTGAAACTGACTATTTATAAAACTCATATTTAAAACCAGACTTGTCAAATTAAATGTAGATTTTAAGGTTTTGGAAAACAGTCTGGAATTAAACTTGTTCTTCTTTCAGTTTAATAAAACTCATTTCTTCTCTCATTGTCCTCTCTGGTTCCCTCTCGATGCTCCAGAATGGATGATGTCATCGTGTGAATGGCTGAATGTGGATGAAACATCTTCCTCGTGCGCAGATAACTGCTTTATTACTGTGCTATTAATGTATTAATATAACGCACATGTTTCATATTAATGAGGAGACACATCATGATGACGTAACCACACTGATCACAACCCCCGCCCCCCCCCCCCCCGCTGCACCTGTCCCACACAATGCCCCCCTATCAGCCCCCCCCCCCCGACCCCCCCTGAATCCATGCAGGTATTCATTGATCTGAACCCCTGGGAGGATCAGATAAGACCAGGTCGAGCCCGGGGTCACAAATCCAGCCCCCCGCGGCACAAAGACCACTCTGTGGGTTCCCCCGTCGGGACCCCCCCACCCTCTCTTCAAATACCTGCACAGGAACCAAAACCCCGATAAGCTCCTGCTCAGGTGTCACCGGACCGCCAACCAGACCAGAGCCTCTCTTAGCGGAGCGGAGAGTTCATTCTTTTGGGAAACTGAAACGGCGTCCTGGTCCTCTGGTGCCCGAGTGGTTCTGGGTTCAAAACGCTCGTCTTCATTTCAGGGAGGAGAACACAACCCCGAAGATACGGTAGGTTTTCTCCACTGCTCGTTCTGTTGGTTCTGTTGGTTCTGCTGGTTCTGTTGGTTCTGTTTGGTAGAGGGTCTGCTTCAGGGAACCTGGACGGAGCTCTTCAGCTTTTCTTAGTTTCTAGTTTGAGGTTTTTTTGCAGCACATTTCCTGTCGAGTGTTTCTTCTCATGAAACCACGAACACGTCTCTACCGGGACCAGGTCTCTACTGGGACCACCAACACGTCTCTACTGGGACCACCAACACGTCTCTACTGGGACCACCAACACGTCTCTACCAGGACCACCAACACGTCTCTACCGGGACCAGGTCTCTACTGGGACCACCAACACGTCTCTACTGGGACCACCAACACGTCTCTACCGGGACCACCAACACGCCTCTACTGGGACCAGGTCTCAACCGGGATCACCAACACGTCTCTACTGGGACCACCAACACGTCTCTACTGGGACCACCAACACGTCTCTACCGGGACCACCAACACGCCTCTACTGGGACCAGGTCTCTACCGGGACCACCAACACGTCTCTACCGGGACCACCAACACGCCTCTACTGGGACCAGGTCTCTACTGGGACCACCAACACGCCTCTACTGGGACCACCAACACGTCTCTACCGGGACCACCAACACGTCTCTACCGGGACCACCAACACGTCTCTACTGGAACCACCAACACGTCTCTACCGGGACCACCAACACGTCTCTACTGGGACCACCAACACGTCTCTACCGGGACCACCAACACGTCTCTACCGGGACCACCAACACGCCTCTACTGGGACCACCAACACGTCTCTACCGGGACCACCAACACGTCTCTACCGGGACCACCAACACGCCTCTACTGGGACCACGAACACGTCTCTACCGGGACCACCAACACGTCTCTACTGGGACCAGGTCTCTACCGGGACCACCAACACGTCTCTACCGGGACCAGGTCTCTACCGGGACCACCAACACGCCTCTACTGGGACCACCAACACGTCTCTACTGGGACCACCAACACGTCTCTACCGGGACCACCAACACGTCTCTACTGGGACCACCAACACGTCTCTACCAGGACCACCAACACGTCTCTACCGGGACCAGGTCTCTACTGGGACCACCAACACGTCTCTACTGGGACCACCAACACGTCTCTACCGGGACCACCAACACGCCTCTACTGGGACCAGGTCTCAACCGGGATCACCAACACGTCTCTACTGGGACCACCAACACGTCTGTACTGGGACCACCAACACGTCTCTACCGGGACCACCAACACGCCTCTACTGGGACCAGGTCTCTACTGGGACCACCAACACGCCTCTACTGGGACCACCAACACGTCTCTACTGGGACCACCAACACGTCTCTACCGGGACCACCAACACGTCTCTACCGGGACCACCAACACGTCTCTACTGGGACCACCAACACGTCTCTACCGGGACCACCAACACGTCTCTACCGGGACCACCAACACGCCTCTACTGGGACCACGAACACGTCTCTACCGGGACCACCAACACGTCTCTACTGGGACCAGGTCTCTACCGGGACCACCAACACGTCTCTACCGGGACCAGGTCTCTACCGGGACCACCAACACGCCTCTACTGGGACCACCAACACGTCTCTACTGGGACCACCAACACGTCTCTACCGGGACCACCAACACGTCTCTACTGGGACCACCAACACGTCTCTACCAGGACCACCAACACGTCTCTACCGGGACCAGGTCTCTACTGGGACCACCAACACGTCTCTACTGGGACCACCAACACGTCTCTACCGGGACCACCAACACGCCTCTACTGGGACCAGGTCTCAACCGGGATCACCAACACGTCTCTACTGGGACCACCAACACGTCTCTACTGGGACCACCAACACGTCTCTACCGGGACCACCAACACGCCTCTACTGGGACCAGGTCTCTACCGGGACCACCAACACGTCTCTACCGGGACCACCAACACGCCTCTACTGGGACCAGGTCTCTACTGGGACCACCAACACGCCTCTACTGGGACCACCAACACGTCTCTACCGGGACCACCAACACGTCTCTACCGGGACCAGGTCTCTACCGGGACCACCAACACGCCTCTACTGGGACCACGAACACGTCTCTACCGGGACCAGGTCTCTACTGGGACCACCAACACGTCTCTACCGGGACCACCAACACGCCTCTACTGGGACCAGGTCTCTACCGGGACCACCAACACGTCTCTACCGGGACCACCAACACGCCTCTACTGGGACCAGGTCTCTACTGGGACCACCAACACGCCTCTACTGGGACCACCAACACGTCTCTACCGGGACCACCAACACGTCTCTACCGGGACCAGGTCTCTACCGGGACCACCAACACGCCTCTACTGGGACCACGAACACGTCTCTACCGGGACCAGGTCTCTACTGGGACCACCAACACGTCTCTACCGGGACCACCAACACGTCTCTACTGGGACCACCAACACGTCTCTACCGGGACCACCAACACGTCTCTACCGGGACCACCAACACGTCTCTACCGGGACCACCAACACGTCTCTACTGGGACCACCAACACGTCTCTACTGGGACCACCAACACGTCTCTACCGGGACCACCAACACGTCTCTACTGGGACCACCAACACGTCTCTACCGGGACCAGGTCTCTACTGGGACCACCAACACGTCTCTACTGGGACCACCAACACGTCTCTACTGGGACCAGGTCTCTACTGGGACCATCAACACGTCTCTACTGGGACCACCAACACGTCTCTACTGGGACCACCAACACGTCTCTACTGGGACCACCAACACGTCTCTACCGGGACCACCAACACGTCTCTACCGGGACCACCAACACGTCTCTACTGGGACCACCAACACGTCTCTACTGGGACCACCAACACGTCTCTACCGGGACCACCAACACGTCTCTACTGGGACCACCAACACGTCTCTACCGGGACCACCAACACGTCTCTACTGGGACCAGGTCTCTACTGGGACGATCACGGAGAACGTTGAGGCCTTGGTAGCGTAAACGTTGTCTTGGTGTCACCGTGTATTAATCAACTCAACTGAGCTCAAGTCTTTAAAGAGTTGTTGTACTTTATTTTAATAACTTTGCATGCAGACATGTAGAAGTTCCTTCTATTGTCTTGTTGGATAAATCAGTCAATTAGAGAAATAGAGTAGAACATTGAAATGTACTAAATGACGTAAAACTAGAGATTGAGGTGACGGCTAAACGACTTCACGTGGATGCAATAACTTTGAGGTGATATTGAAGATGAAATGAATGAATGAATATATATAACTGCATCAAGGCGACGGCTGAGCAGACGCTCTGATAACTCCTGAGCAACAACGGTGATGATGCTCCGGCTCCGCTTGGAGCCTGTTAAAGATGGACGAAGGTCGTCCGTCTGGCGCCGCGAGGAAGGGCGTGATTGTTGGAGACGGGGTGGAAGGGGGGGGGGGGGGGGGGGGGGGGGGGGGGGGGGGGGGGGGGGGGGGGGGGGGGGGGGTGGGGGGGGGGGGGGGAAGAATTAATGGTCCACTGGGAGGAGCGTGTATGATTGGGTATGAGGACCCCTCATCACCTGGGAGGGGGGGGGGGGGGGGGGGGGGGTAATAACAACGTGGGGCTCATTCGGACCTTTTGTGGAGTTGTATTGTTTTTGCATCTCCATTGACTTCCTGTCTGTCTCTCAGTATCCTCTGACTTCCTGTCTGTCTCTCAGCACCTTCTGACTTCCTGTCTGTCTCTCAGCATCCTCTGACTTCCTGTCTCGAACATCCGTCTCTCAGCACCTTCTGACTTCCTGTCTGTCTCTCAGCACCTTCTGACTTCCTGTCTGTCTCTCAGTATCCTCTGACTTCCTGTCTGTCTCTCAGTATCCTCTGACTTCCTGTCTGTCTCTCAGCATCCTCTGACTTCCTGTCTGTCTCTCAGCATCTTCTGACTTCCTGTCTGTCTCTCAGCACCTTCTGACTTCCTGTCTGTCTCTCAGCATCCTCTGACTTCCTGTCTCGAACATCCGTCTCTCAGCACCTTCTGACTTCCTGTCTGTCTCTCAGCACATTCTGACTTCCTGTCTGTCTCTCAGTATCCTCTGACTTCCTGTCTGTCTCTCAGTATCCTCTGACTTCCTGTCTGTCTCTCAGCATCCTCTGACTTCCTGTCTGTCTCTCAGCATCTTCTGACTTCCTGTCTGTCTCTCAGCACCTTCTGAATTCCTGTCTGTCTCTCAGCATCCTCTGACTTCCTGTCTCGAACATCCGTCTCTCAGCACCTTCTGACTTCCTGTCTGTCTCTCAGCACCTTCTGACTTCCTGTCTGTCTCTCAGTATCCTCTGACTTCCTGTCTGTCTCTCAGTATCCTCTGACTTCCTGTCTGTCTCTCAGCATCCTCTGACTTCCTGTCTGTCTCTCAGCATCTTCTGACTTCCTGTCTGTCTCTCAGCATCCTCTGACTTCCTGTCTCGAACATCCGTCTCTCAGCACCTTCTGACTTCCTGTCTGTCTCTCAGCACCTTCTGACTTCCTGTCTGTCTCTCAGTATCCTCTGACTTCCTGTCTGTCTCTCAGTATCCTCTGACTTCCTGTCTGTCTCTCAGCACCTTCTGACTTCCTGTCTGTCTCTCAGTATCCTCTGACTTCCTGTCTGTCTCTCAGTATCCTCTGACTTCCTGTCTGTCTCTCAGCATCCTCTGGCTTCCTGTCTGTCTCTCAGCATCTTCTGACTTCCTGTCTGTCTCTCAGCATCCTCTGACTTCCTGTCTCGAACATCCGTCTCTCAGCACCTTCTGACTTCCTGTCTGTCTCTCAGCACCTTCTGACTTCCTGTCTGTCTCTCAGCACCTTCTGACTTCCTGTCTGTCTCTCAGCACCTTCTGACTTCCTGTCTGTCTCTCAGCATCCTCTGACTTCCTGTCTCGAACATCCGTCTCTCAGCACCTTCTGACTTCCTGTCTGTCTCTCAGCACCTTCTGACTTCCTGTCTGTCTCTCAGCACCTTCTCCCTCTGCAGGTCATGTTCCTGATTTGGATGTTCGTGATGTCTGCTGCTCCAACCGGTGAGTTCCCGTCTACGTTCCCTTAAGAACCTGCGTACCGGTCCTCAACCTTCTCTGTTTTGTGTAGTTGCACTAACGTCTCTTACTGATGCGTTGGATGTTGTTCAAATCAATGCGTTACTATGACGACTCTTCTCCGTCTTCAGCGCGTTCTGCCGGCTCCATCTTCTGCCCGGACCCGGAGGCCGGCGACCGAAGCCCAGATCACATGACCGGTGAGGACGAGACGTCAACGTGACGCGCTGTGCAGCTCTCTGCTTATCGTGATTATTTTTGTCATCTTTCTTTAAAAAATATATCGAAATAAATATATATATTTTGTTATCAATCCTCTTTAAAACATGATGATGCAGCTCAAATACTTTACATCACACATATATTTATTATAGTTTGCAGCTAAACAAATGAAAATTAGGACCAATATTAATTAATAGGACATGTCCAGTAATATAAACCAGTTCCACAAAAACAAACACGTTTATCACATTATCATGACATCATATTCAACAAATGTGTTGTTGTCTAAACCTAACTGTCGTTGTTGTTGTTGTTGTTGTCTAAACCTAAACATGTATCATTGGTTTTAGGGACGATTCATC
The DNA here is from genome assembly GCF_009769545.1 of Cyclopterus lumpus. Taxonomy (NCBI): domain Eukaryota; kingdom Metazoa; phylum Chordata; class Actinopteri; order Perciformes; family Cyclopteridae; genus Cyclopterus; species Cyclopterus lumpus. The sequence goes on along the minus strand of NC_046982.1, from coordinate 22,050,788 downwards.
TCTTTTGGCTTTTGGAGCAATCTTATCAAATGAAGACTTTTCAATAAATCCACACAGTGTTTATCTGTTGGTCAGTGTCTCTGGACTATTATTATTATTATTATTATTATTTACTCCTCCAGCTCAGATGGTAATTCTTCAGACTGACGTCTTGTTTCCTCAACAATCGTCCAGCTGCTTCTTCTTATTTGTTACTTGTTGTTTCTGACGTCGTTAACGTGACCGTCAGGTTACCTGATGGAGGAAATGGAGTTCCCCTCACATCCTGGGTGTGTCTCGTCTCTTCCTGCGCCCCCCCCCCCCCCTCCCCTCATGCCCCTCCCCTCATGCCCCTACCCCCCCCCCCCCCACCCAGATTGCCTCGGCCTCCGCTTCACGTGGCTCAACTCGGTCTTGGATAACTTCCCGGCGCTGCTGACCTTTGCCCTGAGGCTCCGCTGTGCGACGGGTCTTTGTCCACGCGACCTGGAGGACTACGGCTGCTCCTGCAGATATGTGGCCTCCGGAGACCCTGTGGATCCTCTGGACAGGTGAGTAAGACCCAGTCCCAGTGCCCCCCGAGGCCTTTAAAACCCTGAACCCTCAGGGACCGAGCCGACGTCACCGGCTGAGGCTCGTTCCTCACGAGATGAAACAGCTTCAATGAGTAAAGGAAACAAAAAGGGTTCCTGAGTTGTTGTTCCATCCAACACCCGGGCTTTAAGGGATCGAGACTCAAAGCCCGGGTGTTGTTGTTGTTGTTGTTGTCTAAACCTAACTGTTGTTGTTGTCTAAACTGTTGTTGTTGTTGTTGTTTTGTTGACTCAGTGTTTTTTCTTCTCTGCAGCTGCTGTGCGACTCACAGGAAGTGTTATCAGGACGCTGCCCCCTGCAGGCAGCAGCTGCCTCTGCTTCCCGACAACTTCACCTGCGGGTCCTCAAACAGCAGCTGTGGTGAGACGTACGGTTTAACGGGGACATTACCGGTTTAATGGGGACATTACCGGTTTAACGGGGACATTACCGGTTTAACGGGGACATTACCAGTTTAACGGGGACATTACCAGTTTAACGGGGACATTACCAGTTTAACGGGGACATTACCAGTTTAACGGGGACATTACCGGAGCTAGCTGAGGAGATAACTCTCAAGTCCGTACAGTAAACATCTCAGCTAGCTCCGCGCTAGCAACAGGACTTCAGGAAGTAACTGAGCCAAGAAATAGTCCGTCTCGAATTGGAGTTTGGCAATTCGGCCGCTGCCATCTTGTTTTTTTTAGCGCCAGGCGTGACCATATTTGGACAAGAGGGTGGAGCCGGCGGGTCCAGGTACTGTTAGCATAGAAACCGCTAAGTAACCAGCTAAAGATGGTGCTAACTTAACTATTTATTATAATTGTGATGCTTATTTTGGCTAGCGAAAAAAAGGCTACCAGAAAAACAGCCAATCGGGCATTTAATTGGGGATTGGCTTCCTGTTGCTAGTCTTTGTGCTAAGCTAACCAGCCACTGACTAGCTTCACATTGTGCACCTGTGTCTTAATGTTTAATAACTGGTCTGTTCTTGGTCTTGAGAAGCCGGTGACGGGTGTCAGCAGACGCTCTGTGAATGTGACGCGGCGGCCGTCGGCTGCTTGACTCGGAGCACGTACGACGCGACGCTGAGGGGCGTCGCCCAGTCGTCATGCTCCGCCTCCAATCGGACAGGTAACTACACCACGAGTTAATGCACAGCGTTAAATCACACATTTAAAAATGAACAAATTATGAAAAATCACAAATACATATTAAAAAGGTGAAAAATAACAAATAAGAAATGATGAAAACTCACAAATAGATCTATGAAAAGTGAAAAATCACAAATACAAAATAAAAAAGACTAAAATAGTGAAAGAATAACAAATATATAAACATTTTTGAAAAATCACAAATAGATATTAAAATGCTGAAAAATCACAGATAGATTCAAATTAAAGTGAGCTCATTTTATTTACCTTGTAAGTTTCACCACTGAAGTCTTATCCTAGAATAATACCTCATAATGTATTTGTTATATAATTATTAATCTGAAGCTATCTGAAGAAAACTAGAGTGTTTGTCTAGATGGCGGAATATTTGACTTATTTAAACGCCCCTCTGTCAGCTGATTGTTGTTGTTGTTGTTGTTGTTGTTGTTGTTGTTGTTGTTGTGTCTGACCTGCAGAGAGGGACCAGCTAATGACCGGCGGGAACCGCAGTGACACCGCAGGGTTGGACGCCGACCTCGTCACCCCGCCCCCCCTGGGCCCGCCCCCCCTGGGCCCGCCCCCCCTGCTGGCACCTGCAGGTATACTCGCTCTAATTGGTCCGCGGGCCGTTTGGAGACTTTTCCCATCGGCCTCGGCCGTAGCTCGCGTGCTAACAAACGTTAGCATGTCTCACGTCCCAGCTGTGTGCCTTCCACGTCCTATTGGGAGTCTCGTCCCTGTCGTGCTTTTGATTTTTTGGGGGAAATAAACATTAAAATGAACGACATTTGAGGAAGAAACAAAACAATCTTCCTACGAAAGAAAAACAGAAGAGATGAGAGAATGTTTTCAGTCTCAAGACAACTCATTAAATACTTCACGTTCTCCGTTGCAGATCTGAGGACTACAACTGACCCGAGGACTACGACTGACCCGAGGACTACAACTGACCCGAGGACTACGACTGACCCGAGGACTACAACTGACCCGAGGACTACAACTGACCCGAGGACTACAACTGACCCGAGGACTACGACTGACCCGAGGACTACGACTGACCCGAGGACTACAACTGACCCGAGGACGACAACTGACCCGAGGACTACAACTGACCCGAGGACTACAACTGACCCGAGGACTACGACTGACCCGAGGACTACGACTGACCCGAGGACTACGACTGACCCGAGGACTACAACTGACCCGAGGACGACAACTGACCCGAGGACTACGACTGACCCGAGGACTACGACTGACCCGAGGACTACGACTGACCCGAGGACTACAACTGACCCGAGGACTACGACTGACCCGAGGACTACGACTGACCCGAGGACTACAACTGACCCGAGGACTACGACTGACCCGAGGACTACAACTGACCCGAGGACGACAACTGACCCGAGGACTACAACTGACCCGAGGACTACGACTGACCCGAGGACTACGACTGACCCGAGGACTACAACTGACCCGAGGACGACAACTGACCCGAGGACTACAACTGACCCGAGGACTACGACTGACCCGAGGACTACAACTGACTCGAGGACTACAACTGACCCGAGGACTACGACTGACCCGAGGACGACAACTGACCCGAGGACTACAACTGACCTGAGGACTACAACTGACCCGAGGACTACAACTCCCAGCGAGTCCTCTGAGGAAGGTTGTTTACTTTAACACTGGCTTGTTTTTTATACATTCAACAGAAACTAACACAAAAATAACAAAATCATAAGACTGAAAATCCTCTTGTTTCTAGTACTAAAGTTGCAATTTACATCTTAAATGTATCTTTATGTTTTAATGGTCATTATTGTTGAAAATGTGTCATTCAATGCAAGTTATTATGAATGATATCTCTTGTATTGCAAGTCATTATTAATTATATTGCAAGTTATTATGAATTAAATCTCTTCTATTGCAATTTATTATGAATTATATCTCTTATTGCAAGTTATTATTAATTTTATTGCAAGTTATTATTAATTATATCTCTTCTATTGCAAGTTATTATTAATTATATCTCTTCTATTGCAAGTTATTATTAATTTTATTGCAAGTTATTATTAATTATATGTCTTTTATAAGTCATTATTAATAATAATTCATTTCTCTCATGGTTCAGTCGTCACGACTTCATCGCTGAAACCGCAAATCAGTCCGTCTGAGAAAATCAGGTCATCTGAAGAAGATGAAGATGAAGATGATGAAGGTGAAGATGAAGATGGAGAAGATGATGAAGGTGATGAAGATGATGAAGGTGAAGGGCAGCAGGAAGCTTCACATGAGCACGGTGAGATCAAACGAAGGAAACCTCCTTTTGGATCGCAGGATATTCCAAAATGATTCAGTAAGATTTCATCAGAGAACATTTTAAGCTTTGTATCTATTTTTAATTTTAAGTCTAACATTTTAAATTAATGCAGAAGTTAATTAATGCAGAAGTTAATTAATGCAGAAGTTAATTAATGCAGAAGTGTCGAACAACAGAAACTAGATCGGCCTTTTACTGCAGAGAGAACATTAGAGACAAAAATATTGATTTATTGATATCTGTTCATGCTTTTCATGGTTCTACTTTAGGGTCAGGCTGCACTTCCTGTCGGTGTTTCACAATAAAATATACGCTCTTACTTTCTGAAGAGAAAGTTAAAAAAAAAGTCTGTTATCATTTCATAGTGCAACCTTTTTTTAAATTACTATACTACGACTTTTATGTAATTAATTTGAGCGTAAAAGGTTTCCATGACCTTCTATGACCTTTATGCTCTACTATATTTATCTTTCCTTTTTTTGACGTAGTAGGATGTGAACAAAGTGATTGTGTGTCAACAGTAAAATAAATGTAATACAAAAGGAAAATGTCATAAAAAAGTCAGAGTCAGAGTACGTTGAAAAATATTGTAAAAAAGTTAAAAGTGTCATTAGAAAAATAAATAAAGATAAAAATATTGAGAGTTTAACCTCATCAGGTAATCTGACCAAAGGCCCCGAAAAGAGTCCCAGGCTGACCCGGACACACCCAACAACAAGAACCGACCCGGCAAGAACCGACCCAACAACAAGAACCGACCCGGCAAGAACCGACCCAACAACAAGAACCGACCCGGCAAGAACCGACCCAACAACAAGAACCGACCCGGCAAGAACCCACCCGGCAACAAGAACCGACCCGGCAAGAACCGACCCAACAACAAGCCCACGGCCCGGAACCGACCCGGCAAGAACCCACCCGGCAAGAACCGACCCAACAAGAAGCCCACGGCCCGGAACCGACCCGGCAAGAACCCACCCGGCAAGAACCGACCCAACAAGAACCGACCCCGCAAGAACCGACCCTGCAAGAACCGACCCCGCAAGAACCCACCTAACAAGAACCGACCCAACAAGAACCGACCCGGCAAGAACAGACCCCGCAAGAACCGACCCCGCAAGAACCAACCTAACAAGAACCAACCCGGCAAGAACTGACCCAACAAGAACCGACGCAGCAAGAACCAACCCAACACCAAGCCCAGGGCCCGGAACCGACCCGGCAAGAACCGACCCCGCAAGAACCAACCTAACAAGAACCGACCCGGCAAGAACTGACCCAACAAGAACCGACGCAGCAAGAACCAACCCAACACCAAGCCCACGGCCCGGAACCGACCCGGCAAGAACCGACCCGGCAAGAACCGACCCAACGGGAACCGACCCGGCAAGACCCGAGACCCCCGGTTCCGTGGCGGAGGGCACTGCTGCTCCTCTGGGTCCGCTGAGCCGAGGTGAGTCAGTGATTAGACTTTAGCGCACTGCGCCTTTAAGAGGAAACATCGGTTTCTCTGAAAGGCTGAAACATGTTTCTGGTTGTTTTTCCTAAAATATTTTAGAATTTTTTTAAATTGTGATGGAAAGTAAAATGTGATCATATTTTATTATTTCAACGTCAATAAAAGATAAATAATGTCGGCTTCCTACAACAACGTTTCAGCTTTTTAACAGAATAAAAGTATTTACAGGACAAATCAGGAAGTGGTCTCAATGTGCATGTTTGGACATTTTAACTCATTAACATTAATCATCTTCAACCAGAAGTCTCATCTACATCCAAATAAAGCAGAAACTTACAAAAACTCACATTTGTTTCTAATTGCTTCCACGACTAAAACTGTGTATGAATAACTTAATAACGCATAGTAACTTCAGAACAGGCAACTCCACCATCTACTTCAATGAGAAGCGCCTCTCAGACGACACCCGGGGGACCAGTCACCCCCGACAGGCCGAGGTCAGAGGTCAGCGCCTCCTCCCGGACCACAGCGGAGGCCGGATCGGAAGAGGAAGAGGAGGAGGAAGAGGAGGAGGAAGAGGAGAAGAAGCCAGCAGAAAGCTCGCAGGAGGAAGACGCAGATGGTATGCAGTTATAATATTTAACAACAATAATAATCATTCTCACCTCCATTTTTTCTTCCAAGTCTGCCTCTCCAGGTTGAATTAAATCTAAATGTAATGAAGTAAAGTAAAGTCAATTATTATAATATTTGAATATATTATTATTATATATATATATATATATATATATATATATGAGTATAGATGTTAAATGAAGTAATCTAATGACAGAATAAGGATCAGAAGATAACAGGTTATATTAAATATAATTTAAATCATAATAAGATATTATAAATACAGCGTGATGAATAGATACCTTTTGTGAAGCGCCCCCTTCAGGGGTCTTCTTTAGGGGAACCGTGTGAATCATCTAGGATACTAGATGAAGTGAAGGATACTCACTTTGAGGACAGATAGCCTTGTTGCTGTAGATGCAATCAAATGTTTATGAGTAAACAGACAATATTGTTTTCATACATCAATGAACATGTAAACAAAAGTGAAACCGAATTCAGACGTGAACTATCGGCCAAAAGCTGCTTTTTGGTAAACTTCTCTGCTGCTGGCTAAGACACAGCAGCCATAAGGACAGAGGACAGAAGGACATAAGGACATAGGAAATAGGACAGGAGAGAAGGACAGAAGGACATAAGGAGAGAAGGATAGAGGACAAAAGGACAGAGGACAGAAGGAGAGAGGACATAAGGACAGAAGGATAGAGGACAGAAGGACAGAAGGAGAGAAGGACAGAGGACAGAAGGACAGAAGGACAGAAGGATAGAGGACAGAAGGACAGAGGACAGAAGGAGAGAGGACAGAAGGACATAAGGACAGAGGACAGAAGGACATAAGGACAGAGGACAGGAGAGAAGGACAGAGGACAGGAGAGAAGGACAGAGGACAGAAGGACATAAGGACAGAGGACAGAAGGACATAAGGACAGAGGACAGGAGAGAAGGACAGAGGACAGGAGAGAAGGACAGAGGACAGAAGGACATAAGGACATAATGACATAAGGACAGAGGACAGGAGAGAAGGACAGAGGACAGAAGGACATAAGGACATAATGACATAAGGACAGAGGACAGGAGAGAAGGACAGAGGACAGAAGGATAGAGGACAGAAGGACATAAGGACAGAAGGACATAATGACATAAGGACAGAGGACAGGAGAGAAGGACAGAGGACAGAAGGACATAAGGACAGAGGAAATAGGACAGGAGAGAAGGACAGAAGAACATAAGGAGAGAAGGATAGAGGACAAAAGGACAGAGGACAGAAGGAGAGAGGACATAAGGACAGAAGGATAGAGGACAGAAGGACAGAAGGAGAGAAGGACAGAGGACAGAAGGACAGAAGGATAGAGGACAGAAGACAGAAGGAGAGAAGGATAGAGGACAGAAGGATAGAGGACAGAAGGAGAGAGGACATAAGGACAGAAGGATAGAGGACAGAAGGACAGAAGGACAGAGGACAGAAGGACAGAAGGATAGAGGACAGAAGGACAGAGGACAGAAGGATAGAGGACAGAAGGACAGAGGACAGAAGGAGAGAAGGACAGAGGACAGAAGGACAGAAGGATAGAGGACATAAGGACAGAGGACAGAAGGAGAGAAGGACAGAAGACAGAAGGACAGAAGGACAGAGGACAGAAGGTCAGAGGACAGAAGGACATAATGAGAGAAGGATAGAGGACATAAGGACAGAAGGAGAGGACAGAAGGACATAAGGAGAGAAGGAGGACAGAAGGACATAATGAGAGAAGGATAGAGGACAGAAGGACATAATGAGAGAAGGATAGAGGACAGAAGGAGAGAGGACATAAGGACAGAAGGATAGAGGACAGAAGGACAGAAGGAGAGAAGGACAGAGGACAGAAGGACAGAAGGATAGAGGACAGAAGGACAGAGGACAGAAGGAGAGAAGGATAGAGGACAGAAGGATAGAGGACAGAAGGACAGAGGACAGAAGGAGAGAAGGATAGAGGACAGAAGGATAGAGGACAGAAGGACAGAGGACAGAAGGAGAGAGGACATAAGGACAGAGGACAGAAGGAGAGAGGACATAAGGACAGAAGGATAGAGGACAGAAGGACAGAAGGACAGAGGACAGAAGGAGAGAGGACATAAGGACAGAAGGATAGAGGACAGAAGGACAGAAGGAGAGAGGACAGAAGGACAGAGGACAGAAGGTCAGAGGACAGAAGGACATAATGAGAGAAGGATAGAGGACATAAGGACAGAAGGAGAGGACAGAAGGACATAAGGAGAGAAGGATAGAGGACAGAAGGACAGAAGGACAGAGGACAGAAGGAGAGAGGACAGAAGGACAGAAGGATAGAGGACAGAAGGACAGAAGGACAGAGGACAGAAGGACAGAGGACATAAGGAGAGAGGACAGAAGGAGAGAGGACATAAGGACAGAAGGACAGAGGACATAAGGAGAGAGGACATAAGGACAGAGGACAGAAGGACAGAAGGACAGAGGACATAAGGACAGAGGACATAAGGACAGAAGGACAGAGGACATAAGGACAGAGGACAGAAGGAGAGAGGACATAAGGACAGAAGGACAGAGGACATAAGGAGAGAGGACATAAGGAGAGAGGACAGACCGATACTGACGACGTCTGTGTTCTTCATTCTTTATAAACTTCAGTCAGGAATGTTATTGATTGGTTTCCATTGAGAGAGAAGCTCCTTGAACTAAAACCCTAAAGACCTGCAGGCCACCGTAGTTCTCCAACACCTGGGTGCAACCTGCCCACAAACCACTAGAGGTCACTACAGGTCATTAAAACTCACGCACTGTTCCTTTAACCGGACTCGCCGGCAGGCTGGGCGGCGGCCCAGAAGAGGGCGGTGCCGTTCTTCGCCTGGTCCCTGCTGGACTCCGCCGGGCTGACCGACATACGACCGCCGCCGGACAGCGAAGGTAAACCGGAGGAACTCCATCCGGAGAATGTCACTTTGCCATTTTCTTTTACGGCTTCTGGAGTTTTTCGAATGCGTTTCCCTCCAGAGTGCAGTCGCCCCTTCACCCTGTACGGCGGCGACGGGCGAGCCCGGCGGGCGATGCCGGCCCTGGGCGAGATGCTGCGCTGCCTGACGGGCCGATGCCCGCACGAGTACGAGATGTACGGCTGCTACTGCGGACAGGAGGGCGGCGGGCGACCCCAGGACCAGATGGACAGGTCAGAGACACTTTCTACCTTTTGAGTTGGATGTAATGAACAGAAAGTTTAACTCTGGCACCATCTGGTGGTGAGGTCGCAGATTGCATCCAACTGAAACTTCAAGGAGGTCCAAAAAGGTCCAGAACGTCGTAACGTCCGACTTGCTCAATGATTTTTTAAAAAGTATTATTAAAGTTTCTTTTCTGTGCCTTCCCTTCGGGGTTGTGCTTTGTCGCACCGTTTATTTTTAATAACCTCCACGGTCGGACGTAAAAGGCTGGATGAAAAATTCATCGGTCGTGGATCTGGGTCCGGGATGAGACGGCGTACGGGACCCCCGAGCCGATCGCTGCCCTCAGGCGGCTCAGGCGTTTGTCCGTTCTGGGCTGCCGTAGATAAACCAGCGACATATAATATATAATATTCTTTTCAGCCGATTATACATTTTAGAAAGCACACGCGTTACTGCTATACTCCCGATAACGTTAACATGTACAGAGTATTGCTAACGAGACGTACAGAGCTGTGGCATCGGGCTCACGAGGCTCACGAGGACCCGGTCTTCCTCAGGTGCTGCTTCTTCCACCGGTGCTGCCTGAAGCAGATCGGCCTCATGGGCTGCCGGTCCGACAGGAAGCTCAACGCTCACGTCTCCTGTGAGGCCGGGAAGCCGCGCTGTGAGTATTCTCTTTATTATGAAATGTTTAGAAATACTTAAAGGTCATTGAAGTTAGAAATACTTAAAGGTCATTGAAGTTAGAAATACTTAAAGGTCATTGGTGTTAGAAATACTTAAAGGTCATTGAAGTTAGAAATACTTAAAGGTCAATGAAGTTAGAAATACATAAAGGTCATTGAAGTTAGAAATACTTACAGGTCAATGAAGTTAGAAATACATAAAGGTCATTGAAGTTAGAAATACTTACAGGTCATTGAAGTTAGAAATACTTACAGGTCATTGAAGTTAGAAATACTTAAAGGTCATTGAAGTTAGAAATACTTAAAGGTCATTGAAGTTAGAAATACTTACAGGTCAATGAAGTTAGAAATACATAAAGGTCATTGAAGTTAGAAATACTTACAGGTCAATGAAGTTAGAAATACTTAAAGGTCAATGAAGTTAGAAATACTTAAAGGTCAATGAAGTTAGAAATACTTACAGGTCATTGAAGTTAGAAATACTTACAGGTCAATGAAGTTAGAAATACTTAAAGGTCATTGAAGTTAGAAATACTTACAGGTCAATGAAGTTAGAAATACTTAAAGGTCATTGAAGTTAGAAATACTTACAGGTCATTGAAGTTAGAAATACTTAATATAATAAATAATAAATAATAGTAAACATGACGTCATGTTTACTATGATAGTAAACATGTCGTCATAGTAAACATGTCGTTATGACAATATGCCGACATGTTGTCATGACGACATGTTGTCATGACGACATGTTGTCATGACAACATGTCGTCATGACAACATGTCGGCATATTGACTGATTTCAGGTCAGGGCGTCAGTGTGTGCGACAAGCTGCAGTGTGTGTGTGACAAAGCCACCGCCGAGTGTATGGCGGCGGCTCGCTTCAACCACAGCCTGCCGGCGCCGCAGTGCCGCGGCCCCGCCCCCCCCCTGCCGCAGGGCCAGCCGGCCCCCCAAACCGCAGCTTTCCCCTCAGTCCAGCGAGGAGAGCGAGGAGGCGCCGGGAGGAAACTCTGACGCCGGCGTCGGGGAGGAGCAGAAGGCCGACGGCACGTCCACCGCCACGGCAACGCCACGGCAACGCCAACACAGGTGAGGAGAGCAGCACGCTGTCCATGTCGAGATGTACCTGCCTTCATCTAGACACAAATATCACACACCAGCGAACGGTTTGGTGTTGTCATTTTAAAATGTACTTCTACATTCCACCAAACGAGACTAACTCCATTAATCTGGGGTGAGTTTGTGGAATCGACTGATTTGTTAATCCCGTTTCTTTTTGTTTGACACGTTCTGTCTGCAGTGATGAAAGCTCCGACCTGAAGGACGAGGAGAGGTCAAAGAATCCTCCAGCTGGATCGTCTGGCAGCTCCACACCTCCTGCTCCTCCTCCTGCTCCTCCTCCTTCTCCTGCTCCTCCTCCTGCTCCTCCTTCTCCTCCTGCTCCTCCTGCTCCTCCTCCTTCTCCTTCTCCCTCCAGTGAGGAGAGAAGAGACTCGCCGACAGACAGCGGGGTTCAAACCCACAACCACTGGCCGAGTGCAGGGAGACCAGCAGGGACCGGGGTGAAGGAGGAGGAGGAAGAGGAAGAGGAAGAGGAAGAGGAAGAGGAAGAAGAAGAAGAAGAGAGAAACTAGAAGCAGCTCTGGGGAATATTTGTTCATTTCGGATCATTTTGCTCCAGAATAAACACAAGTTGTAATTTAAAGAAACGTTAAAAAAAAAGCTAAATAAAAAAATCTAATGTTTACTTTGATTTCTTCTCAGATTTTTTCATCTGAAGGAACAAGAAGTGTAAATGTAAGTTAAAAGAAAACTTGTGAATAAAAGCAAACACTCGTCTGTCGCGTCTTCTTCTTTCAAAGCATTTAATTTGAGTCTGAACATCAACGTTTACGATGAGGCTCTGAGAGTCTTTGAGGCTCAGAGAGTCTTTGAGGCTCAGAGAGTCTTTGAGGCTCTGAGAGTCTTTGAGGCTCAGAGTCTCAGAGAGTCTTTGAGTCTCAGAGAGTCTTTGAGGCTCTGAGAGTCTTTGAGGCTCAGAGTCTCAGAGAGTCTTTGAGTCTCAGAGAGTCTTTGAGGCTCAGAGAATCTTTGAGGCTCTAAGCTCAGAGCCTCAAAGCGCTCAAACGTTTTACATGATTAGAGATTTTATGTTTTTGGGTTTAAATCTAAAAACAAATCGAGCTTCAGGAAGTTATTTTTTTTTTCTCATTTTCACAATTTATTGATTAGTTTAAAAAAACAAACACACAAAGGGTTAAAAGTGACAATCTGATATAAAGTCAAAGGCTTTCAAACACATCTCATGGTAAGAGGACCTTTAATTGATGGAGTTCATCAATGGATTCATTGGTTAGGACCAAGGTCTTTAGTTTAACTTGTGAAACCGTTTGCAGATTTTATAATTAATAATTAAACATTTTATGGATGAAATAAAGTGAAACTGCACCAAAATGATATACAAGTGTAAAAAAAAGGGACTTTAGGCCAAGTGGAACCTCAAGAAGCTTGAGTAGAACCTCAGCGCCCCCTAGTGGTTAAAACCCTCAGGCGAGCTTTGTGGAGTAGTACCTCTACAACTTTTTTTTCCTGCACATTTTAGCTGGTAAAGTCCACCTTGAAAAGCATCCAGCGGGTGAAGCTAGCATCCAACGGGTGAAGCTAGTATCTAGCGGGTGAAGCCAGCATCTAGCGGGTGAAGCTAGCATCCAGCAGGTGAAGCCAGCGGGTGAAGCCAGCGGGTGAAGCTAGCATCCAGCGGGTGAAGCCAGCGGGTGAAGCCAGCGGGTGAAGCTAGCATCCAGCAGATGAAGCCAGCATCTAGCAGGTGAAGCCAGCATCCAGCGGGTGAAGCTAGCATCCAGCAGGTGAAGCCAGCATCCAGCGGGTGAAGCTAGCATCCAGCAGGTGAAGCCAGCATCTAGCGGGTGAAGCCAGCATCCAGCGGGTGAAGCTTGCATCCAGCGGTTGAAGCTAGCATCCAGCGGGTGAAGCCAGCATCCAAAGCTAGCATCCAGCAGGTGAAGCTAGCATCCAGCGGGTGAAGCTAGCATCCAGCAGGTGAAGCCAGCATCCAGCGGGTGAAGCCAGCATCCAGCGGGTGAAGCCAGCATCCAAAGCTAGCATCCAGCAGGTGAAGCCAGTGGGTGAAGCCAGCATCCAGCAGGTGAAGCTAGCATCCAGCAGGTGAAGCCAGTGGGTGAAGCCAGCATCCAGCAGGTGAAGCTAGCATCCAGCAGGTGAAGCCAGCATCCAGCGGGTGAAGCTAGCATCCAGCAGGTGAAGCCAGTGGGTGAAGCCAGCATCCAGCAGGTGAAGCCAGCATCCAGCAGGTGAAGCTAGCATCCAGCAGGTGAAGCCAGCATCCAGCAGGTGAAGCTAGCATCCAGCAGGTGAAGCCAGCATCCAGCGGGTGAAGCTAGCGGGTCGCTGACGGGCGGAGGCTCTCCACCAATTAGGAGGGACCTTTCACAGCTTCACATCTCCCACAGGCTGAACATTGGGGGAGGGGGGAGGGGGGAAGTCCCTCTGAAGACACTCGTACCACACTAAACACCCGTTGCTATAGTAACGGGTACGCAGTGATCAAAGTGCAAACATCATATTTCATTCTGACGGCTATCATTTTATTTTTAATACACCGAAGGAGCTAAATCTATGAAATAAATTGATCAAAAGCGTCAGCGGTGACTCACACGTCTGATTTGAACTTTATTGAACAGCTTCGACTGTCGACAGGAAGTTGGCGCTTCCGGTCCAGATTCACTCGACGCGGAAGAACATACGTGAAAGGATTTTAGGACTCTTATTAATATTCTGGATCTTATTTCCATTTGGGGGATAATCCGGCTCTTCAAAGTACAGGTTCCTCAAACAGGTCTTGGTAGAACCCCTCTGGGTGGGTCCTAGAGGAGCGAGCGGAACTGAAACCAAAAGCCATAATAATAATAATAATAATAATAATAATAATAATAATAATAATAATAATAATAATAATAATAATAATTTGAGTGAATCCGGAGCCGAAGCTGCAACTTCCCGTGAAAATAAAATAAATCGATCGACTAGATGCTAAAATTGATTTACTCCACTTCATCTATGCAAAAATAACTATGGATATAATATTCATTCATTTCTCAGCATTTTTAAAATGACACAAATGGATTCTATAACAAAGATAATAATCAAGTAACATTTCCACAAGTGAGACCATTTCTCCCGTATTGATAAGAACTGCACGATCCCATTGAAACCCTGAACCGCCGACATAATCGTAAACAACAACAACAAGTACATAAAAAAAAAGAAATCAGCATTTGTGTTAGTCTTGATAAACGTGATCTCCTAATCTCTACCAGGCAACAATGTAGCCGCACGTGAGGCATGTACAAAAATATATATATGATACGCTGCTATAGTGACACATTCATAAAGGAAGTGGTCGTGCTCTTCAAACATCTGTTCTCCAAACCGCCAATCAGAAGAAGAGTTCAGAGTTCAGGACGCAGACTACTAAAGACGACTCGTTGAGGTGGATCTGTGTTCCCAGCGGGCCCTGGGGGGCCCATGGGGGCCCATGGGGGCCCATGGGGGGCCCAGGGGACGCAGTTAGTGCACGTGACGCATGTTCTAGGTACGAGCTGTGATGTTAAAGCATAAGAGTTTGCATGTGAAGCTGAGACGGTCACGCAGCGCCGATGTGCACAGAGGGGGCTTCATTAATAGTTTAGAATAATTATTATTAATTAGTATTATTCTGCCCTTTCTCACTAAAAGAGTCGCGCGGCCGTGCGAGGCGACCGAGTTACCCACAACAACCCTTGTTTCATGACCCTTGTTTTCAAACTTAAACTTAAACTTGTCCGTCTGCTGATGATCGAAAAGAACTTGGCTTTGCTAACTCGGCTAACGTTGTTTCTACGTTACACACCAGTGCTAGCCAGCCTCTGCTAACCCGACACAACCCTCGACTTGCATCTTCACGGATGGAAGACGACCGCCTGTTGCAGGCTGCCGGGAGGAAACCAGTTACCAGACAGACGTCTCGGGCTCATGTTGGTGATTCCCCTCCAAAGCTCACTTGGACCTCCCCCCCCCCCTCCCCCCCCCACACACACACACACAACCCAGAACCAGTCTGGACCCTCTCCTCCACGACCTTCAACATACAAAACCATCTGAAACACAACACCGACGCTTTCTCCTCCTTCTCCCTCGTCCACTTTCCTCCATCCTTCAGCATCTGATTCTGCCCGACAGGAACACGTCTGAGGATCCACAAACCAGAGAGAAAACCAGCGCCGGCCTCGGACCGGAACCGCTCACAGCTGCTCAGACCCGACGATGGCGGCGGGCGTCTGCCTCCAACTGCAGGGGATCCCACCCTGAGCTCGGATCAGAGGAAACACTGATAACCGTCTGTCATTACAGACCACAGCTGCAGCTCTGCAGCAGATATGAAGGCTCCAGATTCCAGAAACGCGTCCCCGTAAACCTCTTTTTGGAGATGGAATGCGGCCTTGTGGGGACTCTCCAATAAGCAGATGATTTACTCCCCCAACAAAAGATGACATACTGGATTCTAACAACTCGTACGCTTTGAGAAGTCGCTGATTCGGTTCATGTGCTAGCCCGACATCAAGCGTTCATGGGGGAGTTCACGGTCCATCCACTAGGGGGCAGATCGGGACTGAATCCTCCTGAATCTCAGGGGTCTGGCGTAGCGCCCACTGGTGGTCATTTCTGCTATTCGTAGATATAATCCAGCCACTAAGAGGTTGGTTTGGGGGTTCAGCACAGGATGTTATCTTCCTCTTAGGCTAGCAATGTTCAACTGCAATAGAGTCTGGATTCAATGCAATAAAGTCTGAATTATCAAAAATGTTCCTAAAAATATATATTGCCACACGTTTTACGCCGATCGCTCGTTCATCTTTGAGGAACAACGCCCGACAACGGAGAGGTTCGGGCTCCTGGAACTTAACGCCAACGGGGGAAAGCGAGAACCGGAAAAAACTCCCGATAGATGCCGGTGACCAGAACCCGACTGATATATCCTTCATCTGGAAAAATCACCAACCATGAGCGAGCCGCTTCTCCCGGGCGAAGCCGTTCGTTTCCACACGAGGAACTCCGTGAAGCAGTCGACCTGAAACCAACTCAGTTTCCTGTCCGGCAGCTAAGATATTGCACACTTCTACATATTTGTGACGCTGACGCCTACTGAGAATAAGGACAGACGCTCGTTTAGGTGGCAGACGCCGGTTCTGAAGGAGCAACTTTTAGGCCTAAAATGGGTTTTAGCCATTAATTTTAGACTGCGGCGCGTGCACGAGGTTGAGAAGCTTCAGCTCCACCAGATGCATGCTGGGAAGCATCATCGGACTCCGCGTCTACACACCGGCACCAGAGTGGAAGCTCCCTCTCTTTGTTTGTGGAGACTCGCAGGTTTAGTTTAGCTCGGCACATCGGGGTCCTCATAGAGCTGCTTTAAACTCGATTGAGCAGCTTAAAAAGGAGAAAACAGCGCGTTGCGTTTACAGCAATGATTCAGGTTTGAATTTGGAGAGTTTCACACGAGATTAAGGAAGTGGCTTTTTCTTTTTTTACAATTCGTACGTTTGATCAACATTTTGCTCCTTCGTGCGGCTGATTGGAGGAAAGTGACTCAGATTGTGATGGAGGGGTTCTGGGTTCGTGGAGGTGTGATCAGTAGACGCACAGGTCCGGGAACTTCATCTCGTAGACGGGGACGGACTGGTGCTGAGTGTGACCCGACGAGATGGAGACCACTCCGGACGGGCTGGGTGGAGGCCTGGGGGGGCAGGAAGTTAATTGGATGCTGACCTTTTAAAAAAGTTCAGCCTGTTAGCATGCTATGTTAGCATGCTATGTTAGCATGCTATGTTAGCTTAGACGTACAGCCGATGAACTCAAACTCAACTTTAAAGCAACCACAAAGCAAAATAAACTATAATAACGAGACTCCAAACAAAGGCATATTTTACAAATATGTTTCCTACGTATGGCATTGATGCAGCGAGACAACGGGAACTTCTGAACATGCGACGGGAGAATTTAAATCCCCAAATCGAGATTATGAAAGCGAGCGATCTAAAAAGTTACCTGAAGAAAAGACGACTCACCTAATTGTAAGTTCAAAGATTTGAGCCAGACGGTCGTGCAACATGTTGGCCTGCAGAAGAGATTTAACATTAATTCATGAACAGTAATTTAACAATAATAGTAATTCATTAACAGTAACTTACCATTAATAGTAATTAATTAATAGTAATTTAATATTAATAGTAGTTTAGCATTAATTTAACATTAATAGTAATTAATTAACAGTAATAGCAATTAATTAATAGTAGTATAACATTAATAGTAGTTTAACATTAATTTAACATTAATAGTAATTAATTAACATTCATTAAAAATTTATTGTAATGAATTAATAGTAATTTAATATTAATAGTAGTTTAACATTAATAGTAATTAATTAATACCTTGGACTCGCAGTGGGCAGCGATCTCCTCAAACGGAGCCTTCTGGAACTTCTCCATCACCTGGCGCCTCTTCTCCCTCTCCTGCTCCTCCAGGCCGGTGGTGTCTGCAAACAGGCAGCACAGTCGTACTCCCCTCCCGTGTGTTCGATTCCCAGTTTACCGCATTACGTGATGCCGACCACAACGCTGACACACTGGAATACATTAACGTTCACGTCGGAGGCTGTGAACTCACCGATGGCCTTCTTCAGGGTCTCGAACGTGATCTCCTCCGCCAGCTGCGACTGCGGAGAAATACCATTAAGAATTAAAAACACAAACACAGACTAACACGGACGTGTGAAGCCGGTCGATGAAGCGCGTCGGCATGGAGGGTCTTCACAAGAGCAGAGGAGGCGTGTTTAGTCGGTTGCCATCTGCAACCTCGCCACTAGATGGCACTAAACCACGCACACTGTCCCTTTAAATGAAACCGACCTTGTCTGGAAGGCTGTTGGACACGATGTCCACCTGGAGGGAGATGGTGTCCACGAAGCTCTTCCTCCTGCTCAGACGGTCTAGATCTGCATGACGGGAGACAAGCCAGCCGGAGGTTAAAGCCGCCTTCAAAATAAAATGTCTTTTCACTACGTTTTTTTTCTTTTTCTTTTTTTCACTTGGAAATTAAGAAAAAAAACGTTGCATTTATTTGCGTGTGAAGTTTCCAAACAGCAGCGTTCTCATGACTCACCCCCCTATACAATAATAGTAATTCAACATTAATAGTAATTCAATAACGCTAATTTAACATTAATAGTAATTCAATAACGCTAATTTAACATTAATAGTAATTCATTAACAGTAATTTAACATTAATATCAATTAAATAATAGTAATTCATTAATTGTAATTTAATGGTAATAGTAATTTAACATTCATTTTACATTAATAGTAATTTAATAATAGTAATTTAACATTAATTTAACTTTAATAGTAATTAATTGATAATAATTTAATATTATTAGTAATGTAACATTAATAGTAATTAATTAATAGTAATTTAATATTAATGTAACATTAATGTAACATTAATATCATAACATGAACTGATGATGCATGAGGACCCACTCCTCAATGTGCTCTTCTTTTATATAATCAGCCAGTAGTTCTTCCATAATTCTGCAGGCAAACCTTCATAAAAGGTTCAATACCTCAAAGTGCATCAACCGACGATCATTCATCACGTGTTGGACCAGAAGAGCTCACCAGGTGTTTTAATTAAGAGAACATCTGTTTCCATGTGCAGCCATCAAAGAACGACATTATGGATCTCTTCCAACAGCTGTTGTGAATCACCAGAAAAACAACGTTTTGAACCTGATGACGTCGTCTTAGTTTCAGCTTCTTATCGTTGAGAGAAACATGCAGAGAAGTGAGCTCTTCTTTAAAAGAGCTTTAAAACATGTATTAAGAGAGAAGTGAACTCTTCTTTAAAAGAGCTTTAAAACATGTATTAAGAGAGAAGTGAACTCTTCTTTAAAAGAGCTTTAAAACATGTATTAAGAGAGAAGTGAACTCTTCTTTAAAAGAGATTTAAAACATGTATTAAGAGAGAAGTGAGCTCTTCTTTAAAAGAGCATTTAAAAATGTATTAAGAGAGAAGTGAGCTCTTCTTTAAAAGAGCTTTAAAACATGTATTAAGAGAGAAGTGAGCTCTTCTTCTTTAAAAGAGCTTTAAGACATGTATTAAGAGAGAAGTGAACTCTTCTTTAAAAGAGCTTTTAAACATGTATTAAGAGAGAAGTGAACTCTTCTTTAAAAGAGATTTAAAACATGTATTAAGAGAGAAGTGAACTCTTCTTTAAAAGAGCTTTTAAACATGTATTAAGAGAGAAGTGAGCTCTTCTTTAAAAGAGCTTTAGAACATGTATTAAGAGAGAAGTGAGCTCTTCTTCTTTAAAAGAGATTTTTAAACATGTATTAAGAGAGAAGTGAGCTCTTCTTTAAAAGCTTTTTAAACATGTATTAAGAGAGAAGTGAGCTCTTCTTTAAAAGAGATTTAAAACATGTATTAAGAGAGAAGTGAGCTCTTCTTTAAAAGAGCTTTAAAACATGTATTAAGAGAGAAGTGAGCTCTTCTTTAAAAGAGCTTTAAAATATGTATTGAGAGAGAAGTGAGCTCTTCTTTAAAAGAGCTTTAAAACATGTATTAAGAGAGAAGTGAGCTCTTCTTTAAAAGAGATTTAAAACATGTATTAAGAGAGAAGTGAGCTCTTCTTTAAAAGAGCATTTAAAAATGTATTAAGAGAGAAGTGAGCTCTTCTTTAAAAGAGCTTTAAAACATGTATTAAGAGAGAAGTGAGCTCTTCTTCTTTAAAAGAGCTTTAAAACATGTATTAAGAGAGAAGTGAGCTCTTCTTTAAAAGAGATTTAAAACATGTATTGAGAGAGAAGTGAGCTCTTCTTTAAAAGAGCTTTAAGACATGTATTAAGAGAGAAGTGAGCTCTTCTTTAAAAGAGCTTTAAAACATGTATTGAGAGAGAAGTGAGCTCTTCTTTAAAAGAGCTTTAAAACATGTATTAAGAGAGAAGTGAGCTCTTCTTTAAAAGCTTTTTAAACATGTATTAAGAGAGAAGTGAGCTCTTCTTTAAAAGCTTTTTAAACATGTATTAAGAGAGAAGTGAGCTCTTCTTTAAAAGAGCTTTAAAACATGTATTAAGAGAGAAGTGAGCTCTTCTTTAAAAGCTTTTTAAACATGTATTAAGAGAGAAGTGAGCTCTTCTTTAAAAGCTTTTAAAACATGTATTAAGAGAGAAGTGAGCTCTTCTTTAAAAGAGCTTTAAAATATGTATTGAGAGAGAAGTGAGCTCTTCTTTAAAAGAGCTTTAAAACATGTATTAAGAGAGAAGTGAGCTCTTCTTTAAAAGCTTTTTAAACATGTATTAAGAGAGAAGTGAGCTCTTCTTTAAAAGCTTTTTAAACATGTATTAAGAGAGAAGTGAGCTCTTCTTTAAAAGCTTTTTAAACATGTATTAAGAGAGAAGTGAGCTCTTCTTTAAAAGAGCTTTAAAACATGTATTAAGAGAGAAGTGAGCTCTTCTTCTTTAAAAGAGCTTTAAAACATGTATTAAGAGAGAAGTGAGCTCTTCTTTAAAAGAGATTTAAAACATGTATTAAGAGAGAAGTGAGCTCTTCTTTAAAAGAGCTTTTAAAAATGTATTAAGAGAGAAGTGAGCTCTTCTTTAAAAGAGATTTAAAACATGTATTAAGAGAGAAGTGAGCTCTTCTTTAAAAGAGCTTTAAAACATGTATTAAGAGAGAAGTGAGCTCTTCTTCTTTAAAAGAGCTTTAGAACATGTATTAAGAGAGAAGTGAGCTCTTCTTTAAAAGAGATTTAAAACATGTATTAAGAGAGAAGTGAGCTCTTCTTTAAAAGAGCTTTTAAAACATGTATTAAGAGAGAAGTGAGCTCTTCTTTAAAAGAGCTTTAAAACATGTATTAAGAGAGAAGTGAGCTCTTCTTCTTTAAAAGAGATTTTTAAACATGTATTAAGAGAGAAGTGAGCTCTTCTTTAAAAGAGCTTTTAAAACATGTATTAAGAGAGAAACCAGAAAAAGAACTTGACACAAAGCCTGAAATTGTGATATTTCATTAAAAAAGCGTTTACTCGTCAACTGTGTCGTCACGATGGACCGACGGTCTCGTGACGACACATCAGTGAAACCTGGACTGACTTTTGTATTATTAATAATAATAATAAAAAAACACGACTACTCCAAACCGGTATTCACGTCCACATACTCACCGCCACGTTTCCAGATGCAATGCAACCAAAAAATAGATGAAAGAGAGATGATGAAACCATTCTGGGGGTGGGGGGGTGCTCTCTGACAGGGGGAGGGGGGGCTCTCTGACGTCAGTGCGTTCCCATACAACTCGTTTCCTGTGACGTTGAAGTCAACTCACATATTTCACGTTAATACTATAAATGAATTACTACTAATGTTAAATTACTATAAAGATTAAATGAATGTTAAATTACTATTGATATTCAATTACTATTAATGAATTAATATTAATGTTAAATTACTGCTAATGAATTTCCCCGATGCCAAATATGTTTCCCGTCAAAGCGTGAAAGGAAGTTTGGTCGTATGGGAACGCATCTTTTAGGATCCTTTAGCATCCTTTAGCATCTTTTAGGATCCTTTAGCATCCTTTAGCATCTTTTAGGATCCTTTAGCATCCTTTAGCATCCGTTAGGATCAGTTAGCATCCTTTAGCATCCTCTAGGATCAGTTAGCATCCTTTAGGATCCGTTAAGATCCTTTAGCATCCTTTAGGATCCTCTAGGATCCGTTAGCATTCTTTAGCATCCGCATCCTTTAGGATCCGCATCCTTTAGCATCCTTTAGCATCCTTTAGCATCCTCTTGGATCCTTTAGCATCCTTTAGGAGACGAGGCCGTGGGAGGAATCAAGCGTCCTATCTCCTCGGGATCTTTTAAAAGATGATGTTCTAAACCAGTCACAGAACATAAAAGGGGGCATTGATGCTACGGGAGCGACACCAGGAGGCCTCCAGGGACATCTTCTGTCCCCTAGTTAAACTTTAGAAATGAACCACGTCTACATTACAGACAGAAACTATGAGTCAGAGTCTGGAGGGGATCTTTAAGCTTCTGGACACCTGGTCTACTGGGGCTCTCCTCCAGAGCTCTGGAGGAACCGGGCCTGCAGAGCTCTGGAGGAACCGGGTCTCCAGGACTCCAGGAGCCCCTGTTGTTACCTCTGGACGTCTGCTTGCAGCGGTGCAGAATCTTTCCCACCGTGTAAAGCACTGACGTTTCAGAAGCAGGAGAAAGAAACACAACGCTTCGTTAGAGAAGAGGCTTCCCTCACCACGAAGAGGAGGAGAGAGGAGAAGAGGGGAGGAGAGGAGAGAGGAGGAGAGAGGAGAAGAGGGGAGAAGAGGGGAGAAGAGGGGAGAGGAGAAGAGAGGAGAAAGAAACACAACGCTTTGTTAGAGAAGAGGCTTCCCTCACCACGAAGAGGAGGAGAGAGGAGAAGAGGGGAGGAGAGGAGAGAGGAGGAGAGAGGAGAAGAGGGGAGAAGAGGGGAGAGGAGAGGAGAGAGGAGAAGAGGGGAGGAGAGGAGAGAGGAGAAGAGGGGAGAGGAGAAGAGAGGAGAAAGAAACACAACGCTTCGTTAGAGAAGAGGCTTCCCTCACCACGAAGAGGAGGAGAGAGTAGAGGAGAGGGGAGGAGAGGAGAGAGGAGGAGAGAGGAGGAGAGAGGAGAAGAGGGGAGGAGAGGAGAGAGGAGGAGAGAGGAGAAGAGAGGAGAAAGAAACACAACGCTTCGTTAGAGAAGAGGCTTCCCTCACCACGAAGAGGAGGAGAGAGTAGAGGAGAGAGGAGGGGAGGAGGAGAGAGGAGAAGAGAGGAGGGGAGGAGAGAGGAGGAGGAGAGAGGAGAAGAGAGAGGAGGAGAGGAGAAGAGAAGAGAGGAGAAGAGGAGAAGAGAGGAGGAGAGAGGAGGAGAGAGGAGAAGGAGGAGGAGAGAAGAGAGGAGAAGAGAGGAGAAGACAGGAGGAGGAGGAGGAGAAGAGAGGAGGAGAGAGGAGGAGAAGAGAGAGGAGAAGAGAGGAGAAGAGGAGAAGAGAAGAGAGGAGAAGAGAAGAGAGCAGGAGAGAGGAGAAGAGAGGAGAAGAGAGGAGAAGAGGAGAAGAGAAGAGAGGAGAAGAGAGGAGGAGAGAGGAGGAGAGAGGAGAAGAGGAGAAGAGAAGAGAGGAGAAGAGGAGAAGAGAAGAGAGGAGAAGAGGAGAAGAGAAGAGAAGAGAGCAGGAGAGAGGAGAAGAGAGGAGAAGAGGAGAAGAGAAGAGAGCAGGAGAGAGGAGAAGAGAGGAGAAGAGAGGAGAAGAGAGGAGGAGAGAGGAGAAGAGGAGAAGAGAAGAGAGGAGAAGAGAGGAGAAGAGAGGAGGAGAGAGGAGGAGAGAGGAGAAGAGAGGAGAAGAGAGGAGAAGAGAGGAGAAGAGAAGAGAGGAGAAGAGAGGAGAAGAGGAGGAGAGAGGAGGAGAGAGGAGAAGAGAGGAGAAGAGAAGAGAGGAGGAGAGAGGAGAAGAGGAGAAGAGAAGAGAGGAGAAGAGAGGAGAAGAGAGGAGGAGAGAGGAGAAGAGAGGAGGAGAGAGGAGAAGAGGAGAAGAGAAGAGAGGAGAAGAGAGGAGAAGAGGAGGAGAGAGGAGAAGAGAGGAGAAGAGACAGCGATCGTCTCGTCCTCCACCTCAAAGTTCACTTCCAGAGTCTTGAAGATGAACCGCTCGCTTGTTAAACTGTTGTTGTTCCATGAAGCTTCCAGAGGTTCAAACCTCCAGAGAGGACGTGGTGTAATATAATATATATATTAAAATAATAATTAAAATAATAATAATAGAGCTTTAATGACGATGGAAGGCTCCATGCGTACCTGTGACCTGGGGAACGTAGGGGATGGAGAGCCTCTCCGCGTTGTAGCCCGGTCCGGCCAGACACTCGGCCATGTCGGCCGTCTGGAAGTACAGCAGCCGGTCCTCCTGGTCCAGAGACTCTGGGAGTCTGGAGGGGGGGCTCAGGTGGTTTATGTGTGTTTATTAAGGTTATGATGCACATATAGTATATATATAGATATACTATATATAAAAATAAATAAATAAAAAGGTGCATTTAATACTCTTTGGTCTTTTTTAAATATATATTATGAACAAAACAATGCAAAAAGTTACATTTTGTCTAAACCCACTGGTTACAATTTGATCAAATTAAGTATCTATCTAATAAAAGAATAAGTAAACGAGACTATCACAATCTTATTATTATTATTATTATTATTATGTCACAGCTGTAGAAACATTTCTTAAACAGTTCTTTGACTGATATGAATAAAGCAGAGCATTATATTATTATATTAATATAATAATACTGCAGAGCAGCGGATACGTACGGACACTTGTCTCTGAAGATGTGCTCCGGGAGGAGGAACGCCGCCTCCATGCTCCTCAGCTCGATGACCTGAGAGAGGGAACCATTACACCTGCAGAGCTTCACATACGGGAAGCTTCAAACAGGAAGCTTCACATACGGGAAGCTTCAAACAGGAAGCTTCACATACGGGAAGCTTCAAACAGGAAGCTTCAAACAGGAAGCTTCACATACGGGAAGCTTCAAACAGGAAGCTTCACATACGGGAAGCTTCAAACAGGAAGCTTCAAACAGAAAGCTTCACATACGGGAAGCTTCAAACAGGAAGCTTCACATACGGGAAGCTTCAAACAGGAAGCTTCACATACGGGAAGCTTCAAACAGGAAGCTTCACATACGGGAAGCTTCAAACAGGAAGCTTCACATACGGGAAGCTTCAAACAGGAAGCTTCACATACGGGAAGCTTCAAACAGGAAGCTTTACATACGGGAAGCTTCAAACAGGAAGCTTCAAACAGGAAGCTTCACATACGGGAAGCTTCAAACAGGAAGCTTCAAACAGGAAGCTTCACATACGGGAAGCTTCAAACAGGAAGCTTCACATATGGGAAGCTTCAAACAGGAAGCTTCACATACGGGAAGCTTCAAACAGGAAGCTTCACATACAGGAAGCTTCAAACAGGAAGCTTCACATACGGGAAGCTTCAAACAGGAAGCTTCACATACGGGAAGCTTCAAACAGGAAGCTTCACATACGGGAAGCTTCAAACAGGAAGCTTCAAACAGGAAGCTTCACATACGGGAAGCTTCAAACAGGAAGCTTCAAACAGGAAGCTTCACATACGGGAAGCTTCAAACAGGAAGCTTCACATACGGGAAGCTTCAAACAGGAAGCTTCACATACGGGAAGCTTCAAACAGGAAGCTTCACATACGGGAAGCTTCAAACAGGAAGCTTCACATACGGGAAGCTTCAAACAGGAAGCTTTACATACGGGAAGCTTCAAACAGGAAGCTTCAAACAGGAAGCTTCACATACGGGAAGCTTCAAACAGGAAGCTTCAAACAGGAAGCTTCACATACGGGAAGCTTCAAACAGGAAGCTTCACATATGGGAAGCTTCAAACAGGAAGCTTCACATACGGGAAGCTTCAAACAGGAAGCTTCACATACAGGAAGCTTCAAACAGGAAGCTTCACATACGGGAAGCTTCAAACAGGAAGCTTCACATACGGGAAGCTTCAAACAGGAAGCTTCACATACGGGAAGCTTCAAACAGGAAGCTTCAAACAGGAAGCTTCACATACGGGAAGCTTCAAACAGGAAGCTTCACATACGGGAAGCTTCAAACAGGAAGCTTCACATACGGGAAGCTTCAAACAGGAAGCTTCACATACGGGAAGCTTCAAACAGGAAGCTTCACATACGGGAAGCTTCAAACAGGAAGCTTCACATACGGGAAGCTTCAAACAGGAAGCTTTACATACGGGAAGCTTCAAACAGGAAGCTTCAAACAGGAAGCTTCACATACGGGAAGCTTCAAACAGGAAGCTTCAAACAGGAAGCTTCACATACGGGAAGCTTCAAACAGGAAGCTTCAAACAGGAAGCTTCACATACGGGAAGCTTCAAACAGGAAGCTTCACATACGGGAAGCTTCACATACGGGAAGCTTCACATACGGGAAGCTTCAAACAGGAAGCTTCACATACGGGAAGCTTCAAACAGGAAGCTTCACATACGGGAAGCTTCAAACAGGAAGCTTCACATACGGGAAGCTTCAAACAGGAAGCTTCAAACAGGAAGCTTCACATACGGGAAGCTTCAAACAGGAAGCTTCACATACGGGAAGCTTCAAACAGGAAGCTTCACATACGGAAGCTTCAAACAGGAAGCTTCACATACGGGAAGCTTCAAACAGGAAGCTTCACATACGGGAAGCTTCAAACAGGAAGCTTCACATACGGGAAGCTTCAAACAGGAAGCTTTACATACGGGAAGCTTTACATACGGGAAGCTTCAAACAGGAAGCTTCAAACAGGAAGCTTCACATACGGGAAGCTTCAAACAGGAAGCTTCAAACAGGAAGCTTCACATACGGGAAGCTTCAAACAGGAAGCTTCAAACAGGAAGCTTCACATACGGGAAGCTTCAAACAGGAAGCTTCACATACGGGAAGCTTCACATACGGGAAGCTTCAAACAGGAAGCTTCACATACGGGAAGCTTCAAACAGGAAGCTTCACATACGGGAAGCTTCAAACAGGAAGCTTCACATACGGGAAGCTTCAAACACGGGAAGCTTCACATACGGGAAGCTTCAAACAGGAAGCTTCACATACGGGAAGCTTCAAACAGGAAGCTTCACATACGGGAAGCTTCAAACAGGAAGCTTCACATACGGGAAGCTTCAAAACAGGAAGCTTCACATACGGGAAGCTTCAAACAGGAAGCTTCACATACGGGAAGCTTCAAACAGGAAGCTTACATACGGGAAGCTTCAAACAGGAAGCTTCAAACAGGAAGCTTCACATACGGGAAGCTTCAAACAGGAAGCTTCAAACAGGAAGCTTCACATACGGGAAGCTTCAAACAGGAAGCTTCAAACAGGAAGCTTCACATACGGGAAGCTTCAAACAGGAAGCTTCACATACGGGAAGCTTCACATACGGGAAGCTTCAAACAGGAAGCTTCACATACGGGAAGCTTCAAACAGGAAGCTTCACATACGGGAAGCTTCAAACAGGAAGCTTCACATACGGGAAGCTTCAAACAGGAAGCTTCACATACGGGAAGCTTCAAACAGGAAGCTTCAAACAGGAAGCTTCACATACGGGAAGCTTCAAACAGGAAGCTTCAAACAGGAAGCTTCACATACGGGAAGCTTCAAACAGGAAGCTTCAAACAGGAAGCTTCACATACGGGAAGCTTCAAACAGGAAGCTTCACATACGGGAAGCTTCACATACGGGAAGCTTCAAACAGGAAGCTTCACATATAGGAAGCTTCACATACGGGAAGCTTCAAACAGGAAGCTTCACATACGGGAAGCTTCACATACGGGAAGCTTCACATACAGGAAGCTTCACATAGGAAGCTTCACATACGGGAAGCTTCAAACAGGAAGCTTCACATACGGGAAGCTTCACATACGGGAAGCTTCACATACGGGAAGCTTCAAACAGGAAGCTTCAAACAGGAAGCTTCACATACGGGAAGCTTCACATACGGGAAGCTTCACATACGGGAAGCTTCACATACAGGAAGCTTCATACAGGAAGCTTCAAACAGGAAGCTTCACATACGGGAAGCTTCAAACAGGAAGCTTCACATACGGGAAGCTTCAAACAGGAAGCTTCACATACAGGAAGCTTCACATACGGGAAGCTTCACATACGGGAAGCTTCACATACGGGAAGCTTCAAACAGGAAGCTTCAAACAGGAAGCTTCACATACGGGAGGCTTCACATACGGGAAGCTTCACATACGGGAAGCTTCACATACAGGAAGCTTCATACAGGAAGCTTCACATATAGGAAGCTTCACATACGGGAAGCTTCAAACAGGAAGCTTCACATACGGGAAGCTTCACATACGGGAAGCTTCACATACAGGAAGCTTCACATACGGGAAGCTTCACATACAGGAAGCTTCACATACAGGAAGCTTCACATAAGGGAAGCTTCACATACAGGAAGCTTCACATACGGGAAGCTTCACATACGGGAAGCTTCACATACGGGAAGCTTCACATACAGGAAGCTTCACATACGGGAAGCTTCACATACAGGAAGCTTCACATACAGGAAGCTTCACATACAGGAAGCTTCACATACAGGAAGCTTCACATACGGGAAGCTTCACATACAGGAAGCTTCACATACGGGAAGCTTCACATACGGTCTCTTACCTTGCTGACCAGCTGGCAGAACGGAGGGTTGGCGATCATCTGGCTGAGGAAGTTGAGGTACGCCGCCACCAACGCCATGATGCCGCAGCGGATGAGCATCGGCATGTTCTCCTCATTGGCCAGAACCATGTCCTGCACACAGAGGTCACATGAGGTCAACTGAGGTCACATGAGGTCACATGAGGACGCATGAGGTCGCATGAGGTCACACAAGGTCACATGAGGACGCATGAGGACGCATGAGGACGCATGAGGTTACATGAGGACACATGAGGTCGCATGAGGACGCATGAGGTCACACAAGGTCACATGAGGACGCATGAGGTTGCATGACGACACATGAGGACGCATGAGGTTACATGAGGACACATGAGGACACATGAGGTCGCATGAGGACACATGAGGTCGCATGAGGACGCATGAGGACACACAAGGTCACATGAGGACGCATGAGGTCACATGAGGTCGCATGAGGTCGCATGAGGACACATGAGGACGCATGAGGACGCATGAGGTCACACAAGGTCACATGAGGACGCATGAGGACCCATGAGGTCACACAAGGTCACATGAGGACGCATGAGGTTGCATGACGACACATGAGGACGCATGAGGTCGCATGAGGACGCATGAGGTCGCATGAGGTCGCATGAGGACGCATGAGGTCACACAAGGTCACATGAGGTTGCATGAGGTTACATGAGGACACACGAGGACACATGAGGTCGCATGAGGACGCATGAGGTTGCATGAGGACACATGAGGACACATGAGGTTGCATGAGGACGCATGAGGTCACACAAGGTCACACAAGGATGCATGACGACACATGAGGACGGATGGGGTCACATGAGGACGCATGAGGTTGCATGAGGTCGCACGAGGTTGCATGAGGTCGCATGAGGACGCATGAGGTCACATGAGGTCACATGAGGATGGGTGAGGTTGCATGAGGTCACATGAGGTCACATGAGGACGTATGAGGTCACAAGGTCACGTTCTGACACTCTAAAGCAAGAACGTGCTGTAATCCTACATAATAAAGGATCATCTTGTCTTATTAGTCACTCGAACATGTCTAAAAACAGCAAAGTTAACCTTTACCACCTCGTTACCTCCCATCATGGTCGTAATTGACAAGCGGCTCACAGACCCGTTCATCACATCCAGCCTTTCCGTGCTCGCCGCGTCGCCCCCGGAGTCGTTACCCTGACGACGACCTTTCAACCGTCAACACGTTTGGAGGAGAAGCAGATGCTGCCGCACGAGAACGACGAAAAACCTCAACGCTGTCACGAATGCAGGTGTGTGTGTGTGTGTGCGTGAAGTGTGTGTGTATGTGTGTGTGTGTGTGTGTGCGTGTGTATATGTGTGTGTGTGTTGTTATCATTCACAAACACACCTCCAGTTGCATTCTGGATTGATGGTTGCTTTTCTCGTGACATTTCGGAGAGCTTAGACCTCAGCGTGATACACGAACGAGCAGCTGGGGCGCGTGTGTGTGTGTGTGTGTGTGTGTGTGTGTGTGTGTGTGTTCACACCTCTCTTCCGTCTCACAGGTTATATTGGACCTGCGTGGAGTCTCCAGTCTCATGACATTAGGACTCTGCTACTGATGATGACAGCGCTGCTACTCAACAACCACCTGACGGCGTGCACGCAGCTTCCTGCCATCGGGGGCGCCGGAGAGGTTTAAGAGCTGAAGCCCACTTCAGTTTGAACGTTTGAACTTTTAATTAAACTTTTTATTTAATTAAGTTGATCAGCAAACTGCTCAGACACAATAACATTATGAGGTGAAATCCGGACAGGATTTGAAATGATGTACTTTTCAAAGCCTTCTGTGTATTTATACCCATGTTAGCATGCTAAGGTATATAAGGAGGAGTGACGTAGAGACCTGTCAATCACGCTGTAGCCCCGCCCCTAAAGCATCCCCTGCTTTATGGTCTGTTTGACTCTAAATGAACATCACGCTGTATTGAAGAAGTCATTTATAGACTTCTATACAACCAGAGGCGACGCGCCCTGGTGGTCAGTAGAGAGAATGCAGCTTTAATACATGAAGCATATACTTCTATACAACCAGAGGAGTCGCCCCCTGGTGGTCAGGAGAGAGAATGCAGCTTTAACACATGAAGCATAGACTTCTATACAACCAGAGGAGTCGCCCCCTGGTGGTCAGTAGAGAGAATGCAGCTTTAACACATGAAGCATAGACTTCTATACAACCAGAGGCGACGCCCCCTGGTGGTCAGTAGAGAGAATGCAGCTTTAACACATGAAGCATAGACTTCTATACAACCAGAGGCGACGCCCCCTGGTGGTCAGTAGAGAGAATGCAGCTTTAATACATGAAGCATAGACTTCTATACAACCAGAGGAGTCGCCCCCTGGTGGTCAGTAGAGAGAATGCAGCTTTAACACATGAAGCATAGACTTCTATACAACCAGAGGAGTCGCCCCCTGGTGGTCAGTAGAGAGAATGCAGCTTTAACACATGAAGCATAGACTTCTATACAACCAGAGGAGTCGCCCCCTGGTGGTCAGGAGAGAGAATGCAGCTTTAACACATGAAGCATAGACTTCTATACAACCAGAGGAGTCGCCCCCTGGTGGTCAGGAGAGAGAATGCAGCTTTAACACATGAAGCATAGACTTCTATACAACCAGAGGAGTCGCCCCCTGGTGGTCAGGAGAGAGAATGCAGCTTTAGGTCAATAAGGAACTTCACCTGCAGGGCGATGGAGAGCCGGATGAGGTCGATGACCACTTCCTCGTTGGCCAGCTCGATGGTCAGGATGGCCAGAGTGGTGAAGAGCAGCTCAAAGTTCTTGTGGACGTTGTCCTCCTCTTTACAGCCCAGGTAGATGTGACGGTAGAGCTGCTGGCCGTGCTGCAGAGGAGATTAATAAACACTCTTCATAACAGATCAACACCCGGCCGCCTCGTTCATCTGGTCAGACAGCGGCGCTGCCGAGGAGCGACGGCCCGGTCAGGTGTAAAGGTCAAAGGTCAAACTACTTAAACTGGGTGATGAGAAACAGGCCTTTTCCAGTCACGTCGCCAAGCAGCCCGCGTCTCTGGGGCATTTGTTTGTTTGTTTGTTTGTTTGTTTGTTTGTCAGCAGGACTACAGAAAGAGAAAAGCACGGTGTTCATTACTCTGACTTTCTACCTTCTTCATGAAGGCCACGTCTTGCTTGGAGATCTTCTCTCTTTTAATCTTCAACGCTGCAACATTTGGAATAATTCTGGATCAGGACAGAAACAAGAGCACAAAGTCAGAGGAGAGACTTTTACTACTTTAAGTACTGCACAGGAGTACACAGTCAAGTACTTCCTTTATACTGTACTACACCTGAGTACATAGTGTACTTTATACTGTACTACACCTCAGAGTACATGTTGTACTTTATACTGTACTACACCTGAGTACATAGTGTACTTTATACTGTACTACACCTCAGAGTACATGTTGTACTTTATACTGTACTACACCTGAGTACATAGTGTACTTTATACTGTACTACACCTCAGAGTACATGTTGTACTTTATACTGTACTACACCTCAGAGGTACATGTTGTACTTTATACTGTACTACACCTGAGTACATGTTGTACTTTATACTGTACTACACCTGAGTACATAGTGTACATTATACTGTACTACACCTGAGTACATAGTGTACTTTATACTGTACTACACCTGAGTACATAGTGTACTTTATACTGTACTACACCTCAGAGGTACATGTTGTACTTTATACTGTACTACACCTCAGAGGTACATGTTGTACTTTATACTGTACTACACCTTAGAGTACATATTGTACTTTATACTGTACTACATCTCAGAGGTACTTGTAGTACTTTATAAAGTACTACATCTCAGAGGTACATGTTGTACTTTATACTGTACTACATCTCAGAGGTACATGTACTTTATACTGTACTACACCTCAGAGTACATGTTGTACTTTATACTGTACTACATCTCAGAGGTACTTGTAGTACTTTATACTGTACTACATCTCAGAGGTACTTGTAGTACTTTATACTGTACTACACCTCAGAGGTACATGTTGTACTTTATACTGTACTACACCTCAGAGTACATGTTGTACTTTATACTGTACTACACCTCAGAGTACATATTGTACTTTATACTGTACTACATCTCAGAGGTACATGTTGTACTTTATA
>NC_046982.1:22008269-22013269 GCF_009769545.1 Cyclopterus lumpus | reverse complement strand
TAATAAATGTGTAGATATTGTATATAATATGATTAACATAGGATAGTTATTGAGAAATGTTCTTGTAAAAGGTTAAACTATCTTACTCTTACTTCTGTTCAAGGTAAACCATACAGACATGGAAGCTGTTGCAAGGCGTGGTTAGACGGAGGAGCGAGGCTAACAGTTTCCCCCCGCTTCCAGTCTTTGTGCTAAGCTAGGCTAAACACATCAGGGAGACCGTACGGTCTAAAGGTTCTTTAAAGAGTCTACTGGGGGAACGCGGGTCTCGATTCAGCACCACAAGACTGATCTACAGCACCAAACATCTAAGACAGAGATCTCCCCCACAGACATGAAGCTGTGTGATGCTTCTATCTGCTTCTGGATTATTACACTTCGTGTGCAATGAGGTGGACGAGATATGGAAAAAGTTTTCTGTCCTCCCTTCATCATTTCCACCTCAACTTTCATTTATCTTTACGTCTAAAATTATAGAAGGTCAGAAAAAGAAATGCAAAATAGTATATGTGTAGATATATATATATATATATATATATATATATATATATATATATATATATATATATATATATGGATAGATTTGATTAAATAACGTTTGTATGTCGTAGCACATGCAGTGTATTTTAGCGTGTGTGTGTGTGTGTGTGTGTGTGTGTGGGGGGTGGGGGGGGGGGTGGGGGGGGGACTGTGTAGACTGCCCTAAACATTCACTTTAGATGTCATACTGTACCGAGCCACAGATTGGGAGGAGTCGTGATTTCACTTTCGAAGGTGTACATGTCACTTTGTTTGGACTCTTGAATCATTCCTATCCAGAGGGAAGGATGTTGTTGTTGTTGTTGTTGTTGTTGTTTTTCCCCAGGCAGAGGCAGTAAAACACAGGTTGGAGGAATTAAACGCAAACAAAAAAAACACCCAGCATGACCTAAAGCTATAAAGTGGTTTAATTCTTTCTCAAATTTAAATAAAGTTTTGTTTTTTTTAAGTTATCAACTCACATCGTTGGTTTGAATTAATGTTTTTGTTGTTCATGTAATTCTAATCTCTCGTATCGTTTATGACCTCGTGACCCTGGGAGCTAAGCTGGAAGAGCTAATGGCTTCTGAGGTTTAGCGGAGGAAGCCTCCTTGGTGCCTTCCTTTGGAGGAAGCCTCCTCGGTACCTTCCTTTGGAGGAAGCCTCCTCGGTGCCTTCCTTTGGAGGAAGCCTCCTCGGTACCTTCCTTTGGAGGAAGCCTCCTTGGTGCCTTCCTTTGGAGGAAGCCTCCTCGGTACCTTCCTTTGGAGGAAGCCTCCTCGGTGCCTTCCTTTGGAGGAAGCCTCCTCGGTACCTTCCTTTGGAGGAAGCCTCCTCGGTACCTTCCTTTGGAGGAAGCCTCCTCGGTACCTTCCTTTGGAGGAAGCCTCCTCGGTACCTTCCTTTGGAGGAAGCCTCCTTGGTGCCTTCCTTTGGAGGAAGCCTCCTCGGTACCTTCCTTTGGAGGAAGCCTCCTCGGTGCCTTCCTTTGGAGGAAGCCTCCTCGGTACCTTCCTTTGGAGGAAGCCTCCTCGGTGCCTTCCTTTGGAGGAAGCCTCCTCGGTGCCATCCTTTGGAGGAAGCCTCCTCGGTGCCTTCCTTTGGAGGAAGCCTCCTCGGTACCTTCCTTTGGAGGAAGCCTCCTCGGTACCTTCCTTTGGATGAAGCCTCCTCGGTGCCTTCCTTTGGAGGAAGCCTCCTCGGTACCTTCCTTTGGAGGAAGCCTCCTCGGTGCCTTCATTTGGAGGAAGCCTCCTCGGTACCTTCCTTTGGAGGAAGCCTCCTCGGTGCCTTCCTTTGGAGGAAGCCTCCTCGGTGCCATCCTTTGTAGGAAGCCTCCTCGGTACCTTCCTTTGGAGGAAGCCTCCTCGGTGCCTTCCTTTGGAGGAAGCCTCCTCGGTACCTTCCTTTGGAGGAAGCCTCCTCGGTGCCTTCCTTTGGAGGAAGCCTCCTCGGTACCTTCCTTTGGAGGAAGCCTCCTCGGTACCTTCCTTTGGAGGAAGCCTCCTCGGTACCTTCCTTTGGAGGAAGCCTCCTCGGTGCCTTCCTTTGGAGGAAGCCTCCTCGGTGCCATCCTTTGTAGGAAGCCTCCTCGGTACCTTCCTTTGGAGGAAGCCTCCTCGGTGCCTTCCTTTGGAGGAAGCCTCCTCGGTACCTTCCTTTGGAGGAAGCCTCCTCGGTGCCTTCCTTTGGAGGAAGCCTCCTCGGTACCTTCCTTTGGAGGAAGCCTCCTCGGTGCCTTCCTTTGGAGGAAGCCTCCTCGGTACCTTCCTTTGGAGGAAGCCTCCTCGGTGCCTTCCTTTGGAGGAAGCCTCCTCGGTGCCTTCCTTTGGAGGAAGCCTCCTCGGTACCTTCCTTTGGAGGAAGCCTCCTCGGTACCTTCCTTTGGAGGTTTAGTGGAGGAAGCCTCCTTGGTGCCTTCCTTTGGAGGTTTATTGGAGGAAGCATCATTGGTGCCTTCCTTTGGAGGAAGCCTCCTTGGTGCCTTCCTTTGGAGGTTTAGTGGAGGAAGCCTCCTTGGTGCCTTCCTTTGGAGGTTTATTAGAGGAAGCCTCCTTGGTGCCTTCCTTTGGGGGAAGCCTCCTTGGTGCCTTCCTTTGGAGGAAGCCTCCTTGGTGCCTTCCTTTGGAGGTTTAGTGGAGGAAGCCTCCTTGGTGCCTTCCTTTGGAGGAAGCCTCCTTGGTGCCTTCCTTTGGAGGTTTAGTGGAGGAAGCCGCCTTGGTGCCTTCCTTTGGAGGTTTAGTGGAGGAAGCCTCCTTGGTTCCTTCCTCCAAAGCCAACAATGACCCTATTGGCACAGTTTTTCAACACTTGTTTTTCCTGAAACCATCTAATTGAGATCCTGATGTCGGTAAAGAAGACGCCGGTCTCACAGATCTGGGTATCGAACCTGTGACGTTGTGATTATTGTTTTCATATCTTAATATCTTCAGAAAGAAGGTATATAGAAATGGATGGAGATTGGTTTTCAGAACACAAATAAATTGTAAAGTTAGACATATTGAGGTGTTCTTCTTCCTGGTCCAATAGCAGGAAGCTTCCTGTAAACTCACCCACTGAGCCTTTAGCGGCGATGGCCACCGTCTCCAGGAGGACCTGGACGATGCCGGCTCTGACCCGCGGCGTGTTCTTGTTGTTGGTGTCCAGGTGGTTCAGGACCTGCTGGATGACGTGGTGGGAGTGCTGAGCCTGGAGGATTTAAAGAGCAGACTTTAAATATCCAGATATTTAAATTGAGAAGGAACAAATTACCACAGCTCACTTTATTTAGTCTTAAAATGCGCACACACACACACACACACACACACACACACTGTAAAGAAGTGGACGTGTTTGTCGTCACTTGGTTCTGAAGCCTCGAGTTCAGCGATTTGGCCGTCGCCATCTTTTTCTTTCTTTCTTTTTTTGCAACCGGTGAACAGGAAGTGACCATATTTGGACTGAGGAGGAGAGAGACGCCGTATACGTCTCTGGTAGAGAGAGACCTGTCAATCACACGGTAGTGATATCTGATAAGGTAACTCTTCAGTATCATTTCCTCTTCCTGTGGCAGAAATCTCACCAAAACCAGAAATTAATTTAACAACAGAGTTGAGCTAGAGTAGACCTGAAAAACAGGGCGATCAGCTATGTTCTCCATCGGACCGCGGTGCCTTCAGGGACGCCTGAGGCTGGATGACAGCTCGTCAAGATGATTGACAGGTTCTGGAGCAAGATCCAAGAGATGGGGGCGGGGCTAATAGTTCACCTCGTGCTCCAATGGTAAAAGGAGCGAGGCATTAAAGTCATGCTGGAGTACAAAGTAGGTAAAGTAGACATGGATCTCCTTTAGATGTCTTTAATGAACATGTGTGTACTGCACCTGGATGGAGTACATGATGATCCGGAAGCAGGACACTGCAAACTCATTGGGGTCCCACAGCTGGTGGTTGTCCAGGTGGCTGAAGAAAGGAGACAAATAACGACCGTCATCAATATTCTCACCTCAGGAAACGTCGACGATGGATCGTTGGTTTGATTCCCGTTGTTTGGTGTCTTAACCACAGGAGGTGGTAGATCATTTAATATGGAGGACACCACAAAGGAGGGTAGACCTTGAAAGTAAAAACATTATAATAATTACAAAGACCAAAATAAACACGTGTGTAATAAAAAAGGTTTGAAAATGTGAACTCTGACTTGAATGTGAGAATGGAAGCAGATTTCTGTTTTTGTAATTCAAGCATCATCTCTCAAGCAAACAAACCATCGTATGACTGCCCACAACATTTTAATTTTAATATTGATATCCGTATGAGCCTCAGATCCTTGGGTGGAGCTCATCTGGCTGTTCCAAAGCCTTAAAGCTAAAGGTGACCCCTCGACCTTAGGACGACCTGCCGGAGGAGATGAGACTCGCAGAATCAGTCATCTCTTTCTTTTCTTTACATTTTTTTAATTTCTTTATTTCATTTTATTTTATTTCTAATGCTGCTTTTGAATGGGAAAAGTCTGCGTGGGAACACGAGACTTTCACCCAGGAAACCGCTCTTTGTGTGTGTGTGTGTGTGTATGTGTGTGTGTGTGTGTGTGTGAGGCTGCAGATTTCCAGCGTTCTCCCACATCAACTGATGGGGTTGAGACCAGTTAAAAAGTGCCCCGTTGGCTTCTGGGAAATCTTCCAGAGAGAGTCAATTAGCGACGGCAATCACAAACAACGGGCGGCTAAATTAGCACCAATTAAAACAGGGAGGCCGTTAAATAATTCTGTTTGAGGGACGGCCTGCTGTATCGGTGTGAGGGGGGGGGGGGGGGGGGGGGGGGGGCAGCCAGAAACACTAGACTTTCACCCAGGAAACTGCTGTTAGGGTCCCGTTGATTTATGCCACTTTCATCGTTATTTTCATCCAAACATTTACTTATTTGTTTCCGTAACTTTAGTCCTTAAATAAAGTATATATACATGTTCTATGCCTTTATTTTGAAGGGATATTAAATGTGTT